>NW_028171532.1:430318-462316 GCF_963971535.1 Notolepis coatsorum
TATCAGTCTCGCTTTACTGAAAAATGGGAATTGAGCAGTCACAGAAACATGTTATTACAATACTACTCAATCTTAATTAAATGGGGCACGTCCCCTTTAAGGAGGTGCTGCGTTAGCACAATATACTATATACCAACCCCGGTTCAACCCGTGGGTAACCTGGAACGTGTACATACAACCTGCATGGGCCCACACCTGTACTAAGCCGGCACATTAAAGTTCAGGCACGTTGGAACTATAAAACGGCAGGGGGTGCTGGGGGGTCGCCAGATGATAAAAAAAATAAAAATCTTTTTTTTTTGCGGTCAGGCCACTGAACTTAGAAGCAGGCCAGGCCAGTGTTCTAGTTGCAGCAGCGCAATAGTTAGATAACCATAAATCCATAAAAATCTGTGTTGTTGCTAATCATACATATGCTAGCCTGTTTTTTAACAAAAATGTGTGATGCCATCACAAACACTGGCATTTAAAGGGTACAAATAAAAAAAAAATCTGCACCAGAATGCAGGAAATTAAGTTGTCGTGGAAATATATTATCATGTTCTTATATATCTGTGTTGAGATATCATGTTATACAGCTTGACTTTCAGTATGACCAGGTTGACTGGTTAATGTGTGTATGTCTCTTTAAGAACACTCTGACATCCTACCAGTCATAACAAAGTTGTTGTTGCTCCCAGTGACTGAGAACCATTTTTGTTTACCTTCATCATCATATCTGATATATTATGTTATGTCTGACAACTGTGTATTTAACATATGTCTGAACAGCGCTCTGGGTCATTTTATGGCCAGATGCTACTGTGTGAACATGTGTCTCTGACTGTAAACTGAACTTTCATTGTGGCCACGGTGAAATAAACTTTTCTATTATTAATAATGACTCAGAATGATTAATGTAAACGGCTCATCGTTTTGTCCTTTAATATTTCCCATTACAAAGTCTTTGTAACAAAGAAAATCCTGGTGGGGGACCCCCAGACCCCCTGCTTAAAAAGTGGCCTGACTGGGGCTATATTTCCTGGCCTGAATGATTTCCCCAGTCCGGCCCTGGTTAAAAGCCTCCAATGCTCATTAGTGTGTGTGCGTTTGAACGTTTGCATGTTTCAACCATACATTTCCATTAAAAATGTTTACCTCCTATAATAGTGGGGGTCGCGGCTCTCTGACACCGTTTTTTTTGGGTCGTGGCCTGAAAAGTTTGGGAACCCCTGGTCTAGCCTGTACCCCCCAGACATGTTGCTGGCCCCGTCAAAACAGTATCCTATCAGCCTCTCCATGGGCAGGTCGAGGCGTAAAAGTATTTTATACACAAAAACAGCGTCTCGGCTGTTGTGTCTGGGCCGGGCATTGTAAAAACCCCAAAAGAAGTTCTGAGCTTCCAAGTTGTCATTGGCGAACTGTATATTACATGAGAATTGTTCTTTTCCAGTGAGTGACATCAGTGGTTCCGTCAGCGCTCAAGCCAAAGAATGGGCTTTTGGATGCTTTGCCTCTAATTTGTCGCTGAATATCATGGGCAAACAGCTGTAAGATTTCGTTTTGGATGTTGTTGGACATCCAGTTGTCTCTCTTTTGGAGCCAATTCTTCAACTCGGGATCAGACTCGGTGCGCACTCTTTCCATCATGAGCTGCCATAACACCCCATCCCTATTTGCATCACCCCTCAGTGGAAGCCCCTGGCGCCCGAGGGGGGGTATAGGGGAACAGACTCAGTTAACTCTTCAATACCTGATGCTGAGGCTGAACCTGTCGTCTCTGTCTCTCTCTGACGTTTATCAGATTTAGTGGGACTGTCACTGGGACCGGCGGGACGTTTCGAAAATAGATCTGATATTTTTCTTTTCTGTGAGTGAGACATTCTGTGCTAGCAAAGTCTGACTACTAGCTAAAATCGACTGACTGCGCAAGCACTGTATCACAGTAGCTCAGTGGTTCGTGGCGCGTGGGAAGGGCGGGAGACGGGAGGTGAATACAATTAGTTGTTTCACCTGTCATTCAATCAGTCTGTGACAGTCTGTCATCACTCGAAAATCTACTCGGTTTTACACGTATGATTGTGTACATACAGTAGTGTAATGAATTAATGAAAACTTTATTTAACAGATTGGAGAATGGCTACAATACAGTACGGCTCAATACACACAATATTAAAATGGTGAAGTGCTTTGAGCAGGATAAACTTATAATATACAGTGTTACAGTTATACAGTTACAGTATATACAAATATATAAATATAACATAACATAATTTCTTATTTTTTTTTGCAATAATTGAGAGGGGGTGCTGCAGCCCTAAATGGCACTACATGGTACTACAGGGTACTACAGGGTACTACATGGTACTACATGATACTACATGGTACTACATGGCACTACAGGGTAATACATGGTACTACATGGTACTACATGATACTACATGGTACTACATGGTACTACAGGGTAATACATGGTATTACAGGGTACTACAGGGTAATACATGGTACTACAGGGTACTACATGGTACTACATGGCACTACATGATACTACATGGCACTACATGGTACTACATGGTACTACAGGGTAATACATGGTACTACATGATACTACAGGGTACTACATGGTACTACATGATACTACATGGTACTACATGGTACTACAGGGTAATACATGGTATTACAGGGTACTACAGGGTAATACAGGGTACTACATGGTACTACATGATACTACATGGTACTACATGGTACTACAGGGTAATACATGGTATTACAGGGTACTACAGGGTAATACATGGTACTACAGGGTACTACATGGTACTACATGGCACTACATGATACTACATGGCACTACATGGTACTACATGGTACTACATGATACTACATGGTACTACATGGTACTACAGGGTAATACATGGTATTACAGGGTACTACAGGGTAATACATGGTACTACAGGGTACTACATGGTACTACATGGCACTACATGATACTACATGATACTACATGGTACTACATGGCACTACATGATACTACATGATACTACATGGTACTACAGGGTAATACATGGTACTACATGGCACTACATGATACTACATGGCACTACATGGTACTACATGGCACTACATGATACTACATGGTACTACAGGGTAATACATGGTACTACATGGCACTACATGGCACTACATGATACTACATGATACTACATGGTACTACATGGCACTACATGATACTACATGATACTACATGGTACTACAGGGTAATACATGGTACTACATGGCACTACATGATACTACATGGCACTACATGGTACTACATGATACTACATGGTACTACATGGCACTACAGGGTACTACATGGTACTACATGGCACTACATGATACTACATGGCACTACATGGTACTACATGGCACTACATGATATTACATGGCACTACATGGTACTACATGGCACTACATGGTACTACAGGGTAATACATGGTACTACATGGTACTACATGGTACTACAGGGTAATACATGGTATTACAGGGTACTACAGGGTAATACATGGTACTACAGGGTACTACATGGTACTACATGGTACTACATGGTACTACATGGCACTACATGATACTACATGATACTACAGGGTACTACAGGGTACTACATGGTACTACATGGCACTACATGGCACTACATGATACTACATGGCACTACATGATACTACATGATACTACAGGGTACTACAGGGTAATACATGGTACTACAGGGTACTACAGGGTAATACATGGTACTACAGGGTACTACAGGGTAATACATGGTACTACAGGGTACTACAGGGTAATACATGGTACTACAGGGTACTACAGGGTAATACATGGTACTACAGGGTAATACATGGTACTACAGGGTACTACAGGGTAATACATGGTACTACATGGTACTACAGGGTAATACATGGTACTACAGGGTACTACATGGTACTACATGGTACTACATGGTACTACAGGGTAATACATGGTACTACAGGGTACTACAGGGTAATACATGGTACTACATGGTACTACAGGGTAATACATGGTACTACAGGGTACTACAGGGTAATACATGGTACTACAGGGTACTACAGGGTAATACATGGTACTACAGGGTAATACATGGTACTACAGGGTACTACATGGTACTACAGAGTACTACAGGGTAATACATGGTACTACAGGGTAATACATGGTACTACAGGGTACTACATGGTACTACAGGGTACTACATGGTACTACAGGATACTACATGGTATTACATGGCACTACATGGTACTACATGGTAATACATGGTACTACAGTGTACTACATGGTACTACATGGTACTACAGGGTACTACATGGTACTACATGGTACTACAGGGTACTACATGGTACTACATGGTACTACAGGGTACCATGTATCATCAAGGACCAGTCGCACCCAGCACATCACCTCTTTCAGCTCCTTCCCTCAGGGAGGAGATACCGGTCCATAAATGCGAAAAGTTCAAGATTTATGAACAGCTTTTTTCCCCAAGCAGTTAGACTGTTAAACACTCATTGACTGTCCCCTCACGTGCACCATGCACTTACCACTGCACTTGATAATCTCTGATTACCACCCATTATGCACTTTATTATTTAACATATTCTGTTATGTACAGTGTTATGTGGTATGTGTTCATGTATGTATTATGTACTACGGTCTGTGGGAGCTCCCCTGAAATTTCATTGTATACTGTGCAATGACAATTAAAAGTCTATTCTATTCTATTCTATTCTATTCTATTCTATTCTATTCTATTCTATTCTATTCTATTCTATTCTATTCTATTCTATTCTACATGGTACTACAACTACATGGTACTACAGGATACTACATGGTACTACATGGTACTACAGGATACTACATGGTACTACATGGTACTACAGGGTACTACAGGATACTACATGGTACTACAGGGTACTACATGGTACTACATGGCACTACATGGTACTACATGGTACTACATGGCACTACATGGTACTACATGATACTACATGGTACTACAGGATACTACAGGGTACTACATGGCACTACAGGGCACTACATGGTACTACATGATACTACATGGTACTACATGGCACTACATGGTACTACATGGTACTACATGGCACTACATGGCACTACATGATACTACATGATACTACATGGTACTACATGGCACTACATGATACTACATGGTACTACATGGCACTACATGATACTACATGGCACTACATGGTACTACATGGCACTACATGGTACTACATGATACTACATGGTACTACATGGCACTACATGATACTACATGGCACTACATGGTACTACATGGCACTACATGGTACTACATGGCACTACATGGCACTACAGGATACTACATGGTACTACATGGTACTACATGGTACTACATGGCACTACATGGCACTACAGGGTACTACATGGCACTACATGGTACTACAGGATACTACATGGCACTACAGGGTACTACATGGTACTACATGGTACTACAGGGTACTACATGGCACTACATGGTACTACAGGATACTACATGGTACTACATGGCACTACATGGTACTACATGGCACTACATGGCACTACATGGTACTACATGGCACTACATGGTACTACAGGATACTACATGGTACTACATGGCACTACATGGTACTACAGGATACTACATGGTACTACATGGCACTACATGGTACTACAGGATACTACATGGTACTACATGGCACTACATGGTACTACAGGATACTACATGGTACTACATGGCACTACATGGTACTACAGGATACTACATGGTACTACATGGCACTACAGGGTACTACATGGTACTACATGGCACTACATGGCACTACATGGTACTACATGGTACTACATGGTACTACATGGTACTACAGGGTACTACATGGCACTACAGGGTACTACATGGTACTACAGGGTACTACATGGTACTACATGGCACTACATGGTACTACATGGCACTACGGGGTACTACATGGTACTACATGGTACTACATGGTACTACATGGTACTACATGGCACTACATGGCACTACATGGCACTACATGGCACTACATGGCACTACATGGTACTACAGGGTACTACATGGTACTACATGGTACTACATGGTACTACATGGTACTACATGGTACTACAGGGTACTACATGGTACTACATGGTACTACATGGTACTACATGGTACTACATGGCACTACATGGCACTACATGGCACTACATGGTACTACAGGGTACTACATGGTACTACATGGTACTACATGGTACTACAGGGTACTACATGGTACTACATGGTACTACATGGTACTACATGGTACTACAGGGTACTACAGGGTACTACATGGCACTACATGGCACTACATGGTACTACATGGTACTACATGGTACTACATGGTACTACATGGTACTACATGGTACTACAGGGTACTACAGGGTACTACATGGCACTACATGGTACTACAGGGTACTACATGGTACTACATGGTACTACAGGATACTACATGGCACTACATGGTACTACATGGTACTACAGGGTACTACATGGTACTACATGGTACTACATGGTACTACATGGCACTACATGGCACTACATGGTACTACAGGGTACTACAGGGTACTACATGTTACTACAGGGTACTACATGGTACTACAGGGTACTACAGGGTACTACATGTTACTACAGGGTAATACATGGTACTACATGGTACTACATTGCACTACATGGTACTACAGGATACTACAGGGTACTACATGGCACTACATGGTAATACATGGCACTACATGGTACTACATGGTACTACATGGTAATACATGGCACTACATGGTACTACATGGTACTACAGGGTACTACATGGCACTACAGGGTACTACATGGTACTACAGGATACTACAGGGTACTACATGGTACTACATGGTACTACAGGGCACTACATGGCACTACATGATACTACATGGCACTACATGGTACTACATGGTACTACATGGTACTACATGGTACTACATGGCACTACATGGTACTACATGATACTACATGGCACTACATGGC
Source organism: Notolepis coatsorum (assembly GCF_963971535.1). Taxonomy (NCBI): domain Eukaryota; kingdom Metazoa; phylum Chordata; class Actinopteri; order Aulopiformes; family Paralepididae; genus Notolepis; species Notolepis coatsorum. The sequence goes on from NW_028171532.1 coordinate 437,376, forward strand.
ACTACAGGATACTACATGGTACTACAGGGTACTACAGGGTACTACAGGGTACTACATGATACTACATGGCACTACATGGCACTACATGGTACTACATGGTACTACATGGTACTACATGGTACTACATGGTACTACATGATACTACATGGCACTACATGGCACTACATGGTACTACAGGATACTACATGATACTACATGGTACTACATGGTACTACAGGGTACTACATGGCACTACAGGGTACTACATGGTACTACATGGAACTACAGGATACTACATGGTACTACAGGGTACTACATGGTACTACATGGCACTACATGGTACTACAGGGTACTACATGGTACTACATGGCACTACATGGTACTACATGGTACTACATGGCACTACATGGTACTACATGGTACTACATGGCACTACATGGTACTACAGGGTACTACATGGTACTACATGGTACTACAGGGTACTACATGGTACTACATGGCACTACATGGTACTACATGGTACTACATGGCACTACATGGTACTACAGGGTACTACATGGTACTACATGGTAATACATGGTACTACATGGTACTACATGGCACTACATGGTACTACAGGGTACTACATGGTACTACATGGCACTACATGGTACTACATGGCACTACATGGTACTACAGGGTACTACATGGCACTACATGGTACTACATGGCACTACATGGTACTACATGGTACTACATGGTACTACATGGTACTACATGGTACTACATGGCACTACATGGTACTACAGGGTACTACATGGTACTACATGGCACTACATGGTACTACATGGTACTACATGGTACTACAGGGTACTACATGGTACTACATGGTACTACATGGTACTACATGGCACTACATGGTACTACATGGAACTACATGGTACTACATGGTACTACATGGTACTACATGGTACTACATGGCACTACATGGCACTACATGGAACTACATGGTACTACATGGTACTACATGGTACTACATGGCACTACATGGTACTACATGGCACTACATGGCACTACATGGCACTACAGGGCACTACAGGGTACTACATGGCACTACATGGTACTACAGGGAACTACATGGTACTACATGGTACTACATGGTACTACATGGCACTACATGGTACTACATGGCACTACATGGCACTACATGGCACTACAGGGCACTACAGGGCACTACAGGGTACTACATGGCACTACATGGCACTACATGGAACTACATGGTACTACATGGCACTACATGGCACTACAGGGTACTACAGGGTACTACATGGTACTACATGGCACTACATGGTACTACATGGTACTACATGGCACTACAGGGTACTACATGGTACTACATGATACTACATGGTAATACATGGCACTACAGGGTACTACATGGTACTACATGATACTACATGGTACTACATGGTACTACATGGTACTACATGGTAATACATGGTACTACATGGCACTACATGGTACTACAGGGTACTACAGGGTACTACATGGTACTACATGGTACTACATGGTACTACATGGCACTACAGGGTACTACATGGTACTACATGATACTACATGGCACTACATGGCACTACATGACACTACATGGTACTACATGGTACTACAGGGTACTACAGGGTACTACATGGTACTACATGGCACTACAGGGTACTACATGGTACTACATGGTACTACATGGCACTACAGGGCACTACAGGGTACTACATGGTACTACATGGTACTACATGGTACTACATGGCACTACAGGGTACTACATGGTACTACATGGTACTACATGGCACTACATGGTACTACATGGTACTACAGGGCACTACATGGTACTACATGGTACTACATGGTACTACAGGGCACTACATGGTACTATATGGCACTATATGGCACTACATGGTACTACATGGTACTACATGGCACTACATGGTACTACATGGTACTACATGGTACTACATGGCACTATATGGCACTATATGGCACTACATGGTACTACATGGTACTACATGGTACTACATGGTACTACAGGGCACTACATGGTACTATATGGCACTATATGGCACTACATGGTACTACATGGTACTACATGGCACTACATGGTACTACATGGTACTACATGGTACTACATGGCACTATATGGCACTATATGGCACTACATGGCACTACATGGTACTACAGGGTACTACATGGTACTACATGGCACTATATGGCACTACATGGCACTACATGGTACTACAGGGTACTACATGGTACTACATGGCACTATATGGCACTACATGGTACTACATGGTACTACAGGGTACTACATGGTACTACATGGTACTACAGGGTACTACATGGTACTACATGTTACTACATGGTACTACATGGCACTACAGGGTACTACATGGTACTACATGGTACTACATGTTACTACATGGTACTACATGGCACTACAGGGTACTACATGGTACTACATGGTACTACATGGTACTACAGGGTACTACATGGTACTACAGGGTACTACAGGGTACTACAGGGTACTACATGATACTACATGGCACTACATGGTACTACAGGGTACTACAGGGTACTACAGGGTAATACAGGGTAATACAGGGTACTACAGGGTACTACATGGCACTACATGGTACTACAGGGTACTACAGGGTACTACAGGGTAATACAGGGTACTACAGGGTACTACATGGTACTACATGGTACTACATGGCACTACATGGTACTACATGGTACTACATGGTACTACAGGGTACTACATGGTACTACAGGGTACTACAGGGTACTACATGGTACTACATGGCACTACATGGTACTACATGGTACTACATGGTACTACATGGTACTACAGGGTACTACATGATACTACATGGTACTACAGGGTACTACATGGTACTACATGGTACTACATGGTACTACAGGGTACTACATGGTACTACAGGGTACTACAGGGTACTACATGGTACTACATGGCACTACATGGTACTACATGGTACTACATGGTACTACAGGGTACTACATGGTACTACATGGAACTACATGGTACTACATGGTACTACATGGTACTACAGGGTACTACATGGTACTACATGGAACTACATGGTACTACAGGGTACTACATGGTATTACATGGCACTACATGATACTACATGGTACTACATGGTATTACATGGCACTACATGGTACTACATGGTACTACATGGTACTACATGGCACTACAGGGTACTACAGGGTACTACATGGTACTACATGGCACTACATGGCACTACATGGTACTACAGGGTACTACAGGGTACTACATGGTACTACATGGCACTACATGGTACTACATGGTACTACATGGTACTACAGGGTAATACATGGTACTACATGGAACTACATGGTACTACATGGTACTATATGGTACTACAGGGTACTACATGGTACTACATGGAACTACATGGTACTACAGGGTACTACATGGTATTACATGGCACTACATGGTACTACATGGCACTACAGGGTACTACATGGTACTACATGGAACTACATGGTACTACAGGGTACTACATGGTATTACATGGCACTACATGGTACTACATGGCACTACAGGGTACTACATGGCACTACAGGGTACTACAAATCAAATCAAATCAAATTTATTTGTAAGGCCCGACAACACACGTTAATGTCCCCATGGGCCGGACACGTCTTAAACAAGTCAAGCAGAAACATAACAATAAGTCAAGAACAAAACAAGAACACCATAAGGTCCAACAAATTTAAAATAAATGAAAAATAAATTAATGAATGCAAACACTCCCAGACATACCCCACGCGAAGGTAAGGAAAAACTCACTAAAACCTAGCAATAGGAAAAAATGCACCAGAGGCAATGTGGAGGAGAGAAACCTTAGAAGGGCCAATTCAAGGGGGGATCTCCCTTCTTAGATGTCAGTGATAGTAGTGTTGCAGACGGACAGTTGGTAAGCATGCACTCATGTGTGTAGTGAAACACAGATGAGTGCATGCAATAGCAACTGAACATTTTGAAAGATTGAAGATAGAGCTGATAGCGGATCTATTTGAGGCACAGGGGCGGCGCAAAGAGGGTCGCGTCCTCCCCGTCTTAATCACGGGACGTTCAACACTCCGATCATTACTCCGAGACAGCCGGAGACAGGGAGACAGGGGGCGGCGCATAGAGGGTCGCAACCTCCCCGTCATCATCGCGGGACGTCCAGCACTCCGGTCATCACTACGAGACAGCCGGAGACAGGGAGACAGGAGGGCACGTAGAGAGGGTCTTAAGCAGGGATTTAAAAGCTTCGACAGAGCAGGCGCCCCTAACGACGGCAGGTAATTTGTTCCACAGGTAGGGAGCGCGGTAGACAAAGGCTCTGTGGCCGGCGGATTTCTTTTTAAACCTAGGAATCGATAGAAGCCCCGCATTTTGTGAGCGCAGAGCACGAGCGAGCGAGTATCGGGAGATGAGATCGGACAGATAGAGCGGTGCAAGCCCATTTAAAATGTTGTACAGGGTACTACATTGAAATATGACTGATATTTGTTTTAATATGCTTTGAACAATTTAACAATATAAAATATATTAACTAAATATCATTGAATCAGACAAATTAACTGAGCAGATCATAATAATTGTTCTTATTGTGACATATATGTCACATAAAATTTTCATGAACATTTTAAGGTGATATGCCCGGTGTGACGTATGTGTCACAGCGATTTGTATCGATGGTTTTCTTTATCATTTTGTTCAATAAATGTGTTCACAACAGGTTATATATAATAAAGAACATGTTATGTAAGCATTATAATTCTTAAATGGGCAAATCTTACCTTTTAGCAACAAGAATCTAGCGTTTGAATGCTAGCTACTTCTGTCAGCTTAGTCACCACTATCAATCAGCATTGTGGAAAGGTGATTATGGGAGCACAACATCACATGACCTGTCACATGACCCCACCAGGATGTTCCACCGGTGTCCCTGTGGGACTTCATGAGGTAAAATCAAGGATAAAGCTTTATATGGAAATTTCCAGAACATGTAAAGTACATGTGACACCTGTAACCCTTATGGGTTAAATATATGTGTAGGAACGGCTCCAGTCAAGTCAACATTTCCTGGAACGTGTGTCCCGTTGTGTGGCCTCAGGCTCAGCTCTACAACCCGCCTGGGCTTTGATGCAATTGGCGTGAGATGATAGTTCCTTAAGTGAAGAATCCTCCCTCTCTCTCTCGAACGTACACACAAAAAACGATTTTTGGGGGGCCTTTTTGGGCGGGGGCCCCCTTTTTATGCTTTTTGGGGGGTTTTGGTGATCAAATATTGAATATTGAACTATAATAATCAGTGCAAGAGCTCACTTATCCTTGAAAGACACTTTTATCACTGACTTAAAAGGCCCATTCATCTCCATAAATGTTCAGGGGGGAGGGAATAAGTGCTTACCCTACAGACCCCAAGAAGTGCTGTATATTCTGTATTGTTTAATATAAATGCATTTTTTATTCCAATCCCGATTTGTATTTGAGATTCCCAAATCCCATCGGACTTGACTTCTTCGTGTCCCTCAGTGAGTGTAATACCAGCATTCAACTGTATGGGCCACAGCGGTTTCTATCATCATCATCATCATCACCACCCACGCTATGCATAAAATATATAGGTTCGCGGAGAGGCACGCTGAGGAGGCCGTGCTATCTATCTATCTATCTATCTATCTATCTATCTATCTATCTATCTATCTATCTATCTATCTATCTATCTATCTATCTATCTATCTATCTATCTATCTATCTATCTATCTATCTATCTATCTATCTATCTATCTATCTATCTATCTATCTATCTATCTATCTATCTATCTATCTATCTATCTATCTATCTATCTATCTATCTATCTATCTATCTATCTATCTATCTATCTATCTATCTATCTATCTATCTATCTATCTATCTATCTATCTATCTATCTATCTATCTATCTATCTATCTATCTATCTATCTATCTATCTATCTATCTATCTATCTATCTATCTATCTATCTATCTATCTATCTATCTATCTATCTATCTATCTATCTATCTATCTATCTATCTATCTATCTATCTATCTATCTATCTATCTATCTATCTATCTATCTATCTATCTATCTATCTATCTATCTATCTATCTATCTATCTATCTATCTATCTATCTATCTATCTATCTATCTATCTATCTATCTATCTATCTATCTATCTATCTATCTATCTATCTATCTATCTATCTATCTATCTATCTATCTATCTATCTATCTATCTATCTATCTATCTATCTATCTATCTATCTATCTATCTATCTATCTATCTATCTATCTATCTATCTATCTATCTATCTATCTATCTATCTATCTATCTATCTATCTATCTATCTATCTATCTATCTATCTATCTATCTATCTATCTATCTATCTATCTATCTATCTATCTATCTATCTATCTATCTATCTATCTATCTATCTATCTATCTATCTATCTATCTATCTATCTATCTATCTATCTATCTATCTATCTATCTATCTATCTATCTATCTATCTATCTATCTATCTATCTATCTATCTATCTATCTATCTATCTATCTATCTATCTATCTATCTATCTATCTATCTATCTATCTATCTATCTATCTATCTATCTATCTATCTATCTATCTATCTATCTATCTATCTATCTATCTATCTATCTATCTATCTATCTATCTATCTATCTATCTATCTATCTATCTATCTATCTATCTATTAGGGCTGGGCAATTAATCGGAAAAAAAATCGCGATCTCGATTCATGCATTCTAATTTGTAAATTATGACGATTGTTTTTTTACTTTTTACTTTACTTTTTTTAAATGATGATTCTGACTTGAGTTATTTTGTACAAGAGACTTAAGTTTAAGTCAAGCACTTTCATATATGTTGTCTGTTTAAGAAAGAGTGCAATAAATGATTTTATTGAAAAAAATAAGAATCGTGTGAGAGAATCGTGATCTCAATTCTTAGAGAGAAAAATCATGATTCACATTTTAGCAAGAATCGCCCAGCCCTACTATCTCTCTCTCTCTCTCTCTCTCTCTCTCTCTCTCTCTCTCTCTCTCTCTCTCTCTCTCTCTCTCTCTCTCTCTCTCTCTCTCTCTCTCTCTCTCTCTCTCTCTCTCTCTCTCTCTCTCTCTCTCTCTCTCTCTCAATTAAATTAAATTAAATTCAAATGGGCTTTATTGACATGGGAAACATACGTTTACATTGCCAAAGCCAAACAAAACGATCAAACAGAGAAAACAAAAGAAATCAGTACATTACAGACGGAATTTCTTGTACAGTCTTTATGGTGGTTGCGTTCCGTTGGATGTCCTTTTCTTGTCACAGCAGCTCACAAATCTGGCTGCTGTGTTTGCACATTCTTGTATTTCTCCCAGTAGGTCTGGGAGTTTTGAGTTATATCTTACATCAACATCGAGGCCAACTAGTTTGAGAGACAGACACACAAAGAGAGAGAGAGAGGGCAGAGTGTGGGGTCCTTCTAGGTGAGGTCAGGGTGTTTCTGAGCCATTTCTAGAACAGAAGCACTTGTTTTGTTTTGTTGGTTTATTAACACAGTTAAACAGAAGTAAAAACAATACATAATAAGTTATAATTTATATAATTTTATTCTGCCGGGTGTTATCATCAATTCTCGAGTGGTCAAAAATGTTGCATCAAAATTGTGTAACAAAATTAGATCAACCCAACATTACTGGTGGTGGCTGCAATCTCTGTTCCTTTCTGATTGCATTATGGTTTCATTTGTTCTGGGACAATCTCGTTCTGTGTTTTTATTTATATCACACAATGAAACACTGACATTTACTGTCATCTTTATTGCACTGACATCAATTGGAGTGTCCTCTCACTCTTCCCGACACGGTAGAGGTTGCCGTCCAACATGGCGCAGTAGGCCTACACATTGACCTCAGTCTGCCCGGGTGCACGGTGGTGTAGTGGATGACACTGTTGCCTCACAGCAAGAATGTCCTGGGTTCAAGTCCCACTTGTGGACCAGGTTGCCAGGTACCCAGGTGAGGTATCTCCCGGGCCTTTCTGTGTGCAGTTTGCATGTTCTCCCCCCGACCCCCCGTGCTGGCAAGGGTTTCCCCTCCAGAAAAACCCAATGGAAAAACATGCAGATCGCTAACGCTGTCGTGTCCCTGACGAAGACGGACAGGAGCACTTGGATTGGTCCCCGGGCGAGGCCCCACGCCCACAACCCATGTCTGCTCCCAGCTGCCCTTGGGGGGAAGGATAATTTGACACACTGCCCGGGAGGAGCGGGAATAGAACCGGGAAATTTCATCGGCAACCCCAAAAAAATGCATGAGTGCGTTTCCTATGTGTCGCCAATCACATGTGTGTGTCGCTGCATGACTACGTTGCGTGTGCTATGAATAAAGACGTCTTCAAGTCCAGTTTAATGTATTCTTACGTTACTTATGTTCTTGCCGTTTTTGACTCTTTGGCAGCGTGCCGTGCTTTCTTTTTATCCTGATCGTTTCACAACTGCTTGTTGATGCGAGGATTTCATGTCGTAATGTAATTGACATCGTGTCGACCTGCTCAAAAAAGTCCTTGACATTCAAATCAACCATTCGCATCGAGCGTTTCGTTCATCCGTGATAAAATAGTTCTGAATCAAGAAATATATATTTTTTATCTAAAGTGTAACTAATTGCCGGAAATTGGTTTTAAGCCATAAACATTGGATCCGATTTTCTTTTCAATAAAAAATAGGAAAAAAGCACCACAGGCAACGTGGAGGGGAGAAACCTTAGAATGGCCGTTCAAGGGGGGATCCTCCTTCTTGGATGTCGGTGATAGTAGTGTTGCTATTTATGATCAATGGGTGTAGAATAAAACAGTTGAAACAGTCGGTATGTATGTACATATACGTGTAATAAAACACAAATATGTACATGCAATAGCAAGAGAGACGTAGAGAGGATCGTATCCTCTTGGCCATCACAACGGGACATCCACTCACAGGGAGATGGGGAGACGGGGACAGGCGTTAGACAGTTTGCGTGTTTGTGATGGGCGGACGGACATAGCAATAAAGTTTGATTCCCGCTCCTCCCGGGCAGTGCGTCGAAGTGTCCTTTGAGCAAGACACTTAATAACCCCTAACTGCTCCCGATGAGGAGGTTGGCACCTTGCATGGTTGCCTCCGCTGTCGGTGTGTGAATGTGTTGTGAGTGAATGGGTAAAATGTGAGGAAAAAATTGTAAAGATATTTGGATAAAAGCTGTAAATGCACCATTTACCATTTACTTTGTGTAACAATTAGGGATGTCCGATATTATCGGCCTACCGATATTATCGGCCGATATCGGCATTAAAATGTGATATCGGAAGATATCGGTATCGGTTTTCATTTTTTTTTTTTTATTTTTTATTCAGATTTTATTTATTGTCAAAAGTATGCATAATGTTGTGTTAATTCCACAACAAGAGATATGTAATGTTAATTACCTGAAATTATTCCATTTTTGGGGGGGGGGAAACCCTGCATATATCGGTATCGGTTGATATCGGTATCGGAAATTAAGAGTTGGACAATATCGGTATATCGGTATCGGTAAAAAAGCCAATATCGAGCATCCCTAACGATAGATGAACACGGTGTTATAAGGAACTGTAATCTGCCCAACAGCCCCGCCTCCTGCCACTCAGGTCTCCTCTCATCTTGAAGATTGTTAGCAGGTCTTGTCACAGTCAGCTTGTTAAATATCAGCAGAGCCACCGCAACCGATTTTTCCAGGCCTTGTACTTTATCCTCCTGCGCACACACAGAGCAGCGCTGCGATTGAGGTGAATGCCACTGACAGTGACACGCACACACACACACACACACACGCACACACACACACACACACGCACACACACACAGGGGTGTAAAAAGTACCCAGACATTATACTTAAGTGAAAGTATGGGTACCGTCTCAAAATCGTACTCAAGTAAAAGACAGAGTATCTGGCTAAAAACACACTTGAGTAAAAGTACAAAAGTTTTAAATGTACTTAAGTACTAAAAAGTAAAAGTAAAAACTTGTTTTTATTCCGGGCCAATGAAATGTTCCGTTTCGTCCTCTTCATCACTGGTACTATTGTTTGTGTCTATCTTATATCTATCTTATAGACACAATAAGCCACCCAAATAGACTCGAGCCACCCAAACAACTGCCTCTTTGAACTGCTGCGATCAGGCAAGCGATACAGGAGTCTCATGGCAAGCACAGAGAGACTCAGAAGAAGCTTCTATCCCCAGGCCAACAGGATGCTCAACGAACAATAACACTATGTAACAACCATCAAATGCACTCACAGCACACACATCCACTCTCCACACTTTAGAACACCTAAGCACACTTTATATTTATCGGTAAAGAATTTGCACTACAACCCATACCTCATTACACCTTACTGTAAATTGTACCTAAATTGTACCTCATCCCACTTCTGCTTTGCACTGTATAGTATATTGTATGGTAACTCAGTTACTTCTACTCTACATAGAGCATTGTATATATGTATATACTGAACATTTTTGTCTACGTACTTGACTTCTATTTTATACTTGCTATACTTATTTTATTATCTATTTTTGCCTAGCACAGTCTCTGGAGCGAAACAGAAAGAAGCGTTTTGTATAAAAGTATTCTGTACTTCTGTATGACAACTAATAAAGAAACTTGAACTTATGTAGCTTGTCACTCACTGACTGTCTATTCTTCTGATAGCACGTGTTTAATCAAAGAACCCCGCTTTCTAGTCAGCATGGGTATGGGCGGGTTCATTTTCCATTGATGGAGATTTGATTGGAATAAAACAAAACTGAATTGAAATCTTACTTTACATACTGATATTTGTCTGTAGGTGGTGATTACTTTTAGCGTCCAGTCATCACTGTGAAAACCCATTATCACAACAACAAGGAGGGGTTGTGAAGTCGCCCCTGAGGTTAAGTTTAGGTTTAAAGTAAGGCAGGGATGCGGCAAGGGGGGGTGCTGCGGGGGCTGCAGCACCCCCACCTGGCAGGGAGTTGTAACTGCAAGGTTGTTTTGGCTTTTATTCCATTGTAATACCGTATCCTACTCAATGTCACTGCAGCAGCACTGCAGATTTACCCTACTCTTAGAATTCGGAAAAGATCCTCATAGGGGCGCTGTCTCGATAATGCAGTGTTCCCTGCTATACAGACCGGTGTTCTAGGCATATAAACAAAGGGATCCCGAACGAGGAACTGAAAGTGGGTTAGGGAAAATCTTAACGCTACCGGGCTGCACAGGGCAGAAAAGATTATTGATGCCAAGACGAAACGTTGCATTTTGCTGCATTAAGGTAAGACAATGATGGTTAATCTATTATTGGATGCCTTCATTTGAACACTTAATTTGCACTATATATTAAAAGAGGAAAAAAAATTGTGCTGCGCGGTCATTGCCTCCCCTTCAGCGCAACCCGCAGCCTATGACGTTATTATTATATCACTTATCTCAGCAGCACCCCCAATGCTGACTGAGTTCCCGCGGCCCTGCGGTAAGGGTTAGGTGAAAATCAATGATGAGGTCCAGCATCGCAGCTTGGCCAAGTGACAACAACTAGGCCATGGGGGGGGGGGGGGATTACATATTCAAACTCATTTACTCTCAGTAGCTGTCGAACTAAATTGGAGTGTGTGTGTGTTAGATTATGTACAAAATAAATCAACGTTGCCTTTTGGTGAAGTGCCCCTTTAAAAGATCAGGCTATAGTATATAATTGGGAAAATGTAAGGACGTGTACCCGTGTGGCTTTTTATTTCAACCAAGTTATTACATTTCTAAATTCAAAAGTGACCACCTTGGCCTTTCTAGTGTTAAAACAATTATGACACACATCAAACACCTGGAATTATGATAGTGTGTTTCCATGTTGGACATTTTGAGTTGGAACACACACCTACACTCAATATCCAATGGTTCTTTTTTTAATAGCTGCAAAAAAGATCTGTGGACCTTGTCCACTCGACCTGCCGCCAAACTCTCACCCTCTCAGAGGAGAGACGGGGCAGAGGACGGTTATTTAACCCTCTCAGAGGAGAGACGGGGCAGAGGACGGTTATTTAACCCTCTCAGAGGGGAGACGGGGCAGAGGACAGTTATTTAACCCTCTCAGAGGAGAGACGGGGCAGAGGACGGTTATTTAACCCTCTCAGAGGAGAGACGGGGCAGAGGACGGTTATTTAACCCTCTCAGAGGGGAGACGGGGCAGAGGACGGTTATTTAACCCTCTCAGAGGAGAGACAGGGCAGAGGACGGTTATTTAACCCTCTCAGAGGAGAGACGGGGCAGAGGACGGTTATTTAACCCTCTCAGAGGGGAGACGGGGCAGAGGACGGTTATTTAACCCTCTCAGAGGAGAGACGGGGCAGAGGACGGTTATTTAACCCTCTCAGAGGAGAGACAAGGCAGAGGACGGTTATTTAACCCTCTCAGAGGGGAGACATATTTAATATGACACCCGGCATATGACAAGGCAGATAGTAAATGTACAGAGGTGAGGAGGGTCACTCCATGTGATCCCAGGCATCGTCCAGGCTGGTGACGTCCACGGGGGAGGCGTAGGCCGGAGTTACATGCCGATATGTCAGGTGTGTGCAACTTTGTACATGCAAGTGTCAGATTACCACGCCTGACTCCCGAGGCTCTAGAACTGTCAATCATTCGGCGATTGCGCGGAAATTATTGGACAGGGTTGTAGCCAATGAGTGTACCTTTCCAATGATTCCCCTAACTGGGGTTGTGCGAATCAGGGAAAATGTACAAGCGAAAATGTACGAGTGAAAACAGGAAGTGAAAAACACACAGAATGCATTGCCGTCAATGAGGAAGTGGAATACCGGAGAACTTAATTTTTTGTACACAGTTTACCTAAATCGCTCTTAATCACCCATTTCTGAACGGATTATTATGAAATCTGGACCTGTACTACATAAGAGTTCAGGCTATAGACCCCAGCTTATATACATTTTTGGGGATATAATTTTTTGGGATATTGCAACTACTACAAAGAAACGTGAGTACACAAGTACAAGTACAACTCAAGTTGAGCCCTATGTTACTCTATTTCATTAGCACTAAAAGTGATTTTTCTTAATTGTGTAGGACACTTCAGAATGTTATCTTTCAAAAGAGACCAGGCTTATGCATGTGCTATAAGGATAAAGTATAAAGATAAGCTTTGCAAAAAAAAGTATGCAGTCCTCAAGTTCAAGTAAAAAATATATTTGCCTCTTTTCTGGGCGCATGTAAGTAAATCCGACTTTGGCATTTAACAGACTAGGCAGAATAACACTTTTGACTATACAACCTTATTGCTTTCTGAAATATGATCATCCTTCCAAAGGCGTCGAGGGAAGCCAGGCTTCTTCTTCTCCATCTGTTACAGTATTGGGGTTTCCATCATCGTTCACAGTGGACAACTTCTCTGCTGGCTTGACAACTTCTCTGCTGGCTTGACAACTTCTCTGCTGGCTTGACAACGCCTCTGCTGGCTTGACAACGCCTCTGCTGGCTTGCCGTCCACATCAGAGAGCTCTCCAAGTGGGCTTACTGTTGTGTTGCCTTCATACGGGTCACATTCCTCTGTCCCCATAACACTTACAGTGGGAAAGAAAAGCAAGGCTTCCTTTGACAGACGACAGCGGGGAGTTTATTGGCACCATGACGCTGCTCTTCAAGCCAAGGGCAACTTGGTTTCTACATCATCCAGGTCCACAATGTCTCCCGGGGAACTGACAGAGGTGAAGGAGACCAGGCTTCTTCCACTGAAAGATGAGGACAAGGAATTGTGGTCACGCTAAGGACACTTGGGCTCTGAAGCATCCAGGTCCAATATGTCTCAATATCAGGGAGCTTCGTTCTCCCTTAGTTTTAGCAAGGCTGCACTCTAAAAAATTAAACTGTAAAAAAACGGTAAGTGTCTGGCAGCAACGGTTGCCAAATACTTACTGTCAAATTACAGTAAAATCAAATGCATTTACAGATTACAATCTTTATTTAATGGTTAACATTTTGATCAAATGTGATTTGCTGTTTTTTTACGGTATTTACACTTAAAGTAGAAAAACAAAAGTAATTTGTAAAATAATACAGTGAATTTCCCGTGAATTACTTAGAATTCGTTTTACAGTGTGGGCTTTAACTTTTCTTTATGTTAGTCTAAAAAAAGCAAGCTCAAATGATTGCTAGTCAATGGACACCTGCCAGAGTGGAGGAAGAAAGAGCGAACATTGGGATGACACACAAACCCATGGGACACCCTTGCCCCCTTCCTCTTCATCATAGTCCTAGACCAGGGGTTGGCAACCTTTACTAAAAGAGCCATTTTGCCCCCTATATGAAATTCACCCGGAGCTGCAAAACCTATTTACCCTTACAATGAAGATAACACAGTGTATACAGTTTTATATATATTTATACTATATATAGAGAGGGATTGGAATTGATTCAAAAGCTTATTTAGTATGTACCTATTGTTCTTTTTCGGAGAGGAGACAGGCAGAAATGACAGCTGGCACCAAATCTATTCTGAATAAGAAACGACGGACCCAGTACTTTGTTGGTGGTGTGAAAATATGCCTACAAACATTAAATATATTTGGAACCATTTGTATTAAATTATATCTGAATCAGGAGAGTATCTTCTCTGTAAAAAATGTAAGTGTATCTCTCCATCACATAAAGGCTGGCTGTACAGTGCGCATAGACATAAGTCGATTTTTCGTTTTTGTTTATCAATTAAGTTAATATAAAACCGTTTTTAGAAAATGTTTGAGTTTGTTAAATACATGCTTTTGATTTTTTTGAGTGGGGGTGACTTTTTTTCCCCTCGCTAATTTCTCGCCACATATCAAGCAGGTACAGGTAAGCCCGCAACTCTCTCTGGACTCTGAGCAAATTATACTTTTCATATCTGTATTATCTGTGAGATATCGCCACAACGCATCGTGTCAAAATTCTCCGCTATCTCTACTGCAAGCAGCGCTCTGCATGTCCGACTGCTCCACTTTCTGTGTGTGTCTGTCTACTCTCTGCTTTGGTCCAATCACAGAGTAGGGCGGGTCTTCACGGAATGCATGTAGTCTCATCTGCAGGTACTGTAGCTAGTAGCCTAGTTTCGCCAGCAGGAAGCTATTTGAAAAAAATGGCATGTTCAAAGAAGGACAGTTTTTTGTTGTTGTACATTTTAAAGTTAAATGCATCAATCTGGTCCACTTTGAGAGCAAAATAAAGAGGCTAGATCTATGATGAACTTTGTGCTCAAAACACAAAATCGACTAGAGCAGTGGTTCCCAATCCTCTCCTCGAAGCACCCCAGCCGTTCAATGTATTTGTTAAATTCCACCACCAGCACACCTGATTCAACTTAACTAGCCCTTTATTAGTTGAATCAGGTGTGCTGGTGGTGGAATTTAACAAATACGTGGAACGGCTGGGGTGCTTCGAGGAGAGGTTTGGGAACCACTGGACCACAGACATTTGAGCCATCAAAGAAATTAAGCAAAAGTGGCTACTGTACCTGTGTTGAACTGGTTTATTTTTTAGAAAATAAAAGAATATAGTGGATTACTATTACGACTACTACCACTGCCAATACTATACATACGATACATCCCTATTGGCAAACTTTATATTTAAAAAAAAAATTTTAAAGAAAAAGATTTTTTTATTTTTATTTTTATTTTTATAAAT
This sequence comes from Notolepis coatsorum, assembly GCF_963971535.1. NCBI lineage: Eukaryota > Metazoa > Chordata > Actinopteri > Aulopiformes > Paralepididae > Notolepis > Notolepis coatsorum. Next base: position 453,185 of record NW_028171532.1, read on the forward strand.
TCTTTTTTTTGGTTCATTATACAACTGTGGCGGGACTGTGGCGGGCCGCCACAGTCTAGGTCAGCGGTTCCCAAACCTTTTTGGCCGTGCACCCCCTATCACCTCCCGACATAGCTGACGCACCCCCCAATGGGTTTCTGTTAGAAAAAATTGTTGCTGGTCTCCGTGCACAGATTGAATTTTTTATTTTATCTCTTCCCACGGCGACTATGGATAGGGAATTTCTTTATTTAATTAAAATGTTCACGACAACATGGATGCATGTACTCTGCCAGCATGTTTAATATCCATAATACTAAAGGTTTGACTAAGATTTTTATGAAAGTTTATCGTAAAAAAAAAAAAAAAAAAATGTACCACCATTAGCCTTTTCATGTCACGCACCACCTAGAGGGCGCTCGCGCACCACAAGGGGTGCACGCACCACAGTTTGGGAACCACTGGTCCGTCTAGGTCATTAATGGGAAACCCTGCTGACTGGTGATTTGATTAAACTTAAGCTTTGTGATGGAATGTGCATTTCCTTAGCTGTGGATGAGTCCACTGACACCACTGACAATGCTCAGTTGCTGGTGTTCGTGAGGTTTTATGATGAGGGAAAGGGGGAATTTGTTGAAGATGTGTTGGGCCTGACAAACCTCACTGGACAGTGGACACACAAGGGGGGAAGGAAGACATAATAATGTTGTTGCAATTGTTTAAAAGTTCGACTGACCTTAATAAACGAACCTTTGTCTTATTGAAAATGCCTTTGTGGACCTTTAAGATTTGTATTTGAGTACCCCTGGTGTAGAGCGGAGTGCGCCAAGGTTGGCCTTAGGCTAAATGCCAAGAAAACCGAGGTCATAACCTATAACATCCTCCCGGATCATCCACCTCTAACAACAACAGGAGGCAGTGGGGGTGACCAGGTGTCCCCCTTTTGGTTGTACTGTCCCACCATTTGACCAAATGACCCGCGTCCCTCATATTGAGAGGATGTCCCTCTTTTCGAAGCCAAAAAAAACATGTGTCTAAAAGCCCCTCCCTACAGACAGTAAACGTAGCAACCCGCCTCTTGTCCACACACATTGCTCTGATTGGTTATAGTACTTTAGCGCGTGACGCTACCTCATATCGCAAATCTGATTGGTAAAAAAAAACACAACAACATTACAAGCAAACTAGTTCAAGATGGAAAGCAGTAAAAAGAAACCTGCAGTTACAACCAAGACTGGCAAACGACACATGACTGGGTGAGGCAGATGGCAGGCAATCCGCAGCAGGCTTTCTGTGTTTTGTGTCATAGTTCATTTTCAATTGCGCATGGAGGAGAATACGACTTGAAGCGCCACAGTGGACGTGAGTCTCACTTGAAAGTGGCTCACCAAAAAGAAACATACGTTTCTTTTTAAACCAAACAATGATAGCCAGACGGACAAGGTCACTGCAGCTGAGATAACAAGTGCCTATCACACAGTACAACACTCCCATTCATACAGGTCAGCCGACTGTGGTAACCTTTAACCTTTGATTTAAATCTATTCGGTGAAGACCATGGCAGTTATTCTAATATAGAAACACAATTTATTTGTATTATTATTTTTGTATTATACTACACTGTTTTCCCTAGTTCTGTGTTAACAGGGAATATCAAACACAAGACATTCCTGTCAATTGATGACGTTTGAATATTTAAAACAGATGTTAGGTGGTATTTAATTTGTATTTATTTTGATTTAACCTTTAACCTTTGATTTAAATCTATTCAGTGAAGACCATGGCAGTTATTCTAATACAAACATTTACATTATCTATCTGTCCCACTTTGTCCCACTTTGTCCCACCAAAATCTTACTGTTGTCCCACTTTGTCCCACCAAAATCTTACTGTTGTCCCACTTTTGGACTTTTTGCATCTGGTCACCCTCCGAGGCACTGCTCTAAAGGAAGTCAGTGACTTCAAATACCTATGGGCTCGTGGGTCAACCCGTCCGAGCAAGACCTCAAAGTGAGGAAGGCACTTGCGTGGAGGGCCCTGAAAGGCATGACCAGTGTGTGGAACTCAAATCTCCCCCGTCAAATCAAACTCAGCTTCTTCTTCAGAGTCTGAAGTAGAGTCTGTTCTTCTGTATGGCAGTGAATGCTGGACCCTGAAGCCCACCCTGCAGAAGTCCCTAGATGGGTGCTGCACCAGAATACTGGGACGCACGCAATATTCAGCCTCATCAGCAGAATGAGGCTGGCAGGTCACTGCCAGAGACACCAAGAGCTGCCAGCCAGCAAACGTGTGCTGTGGGAACCAACACACGGGCATCGATTACGAGGACGTCCCGCACTAACATACGTGGACGTACTCAGGAGAGATGCGGGAGCAGGAAGTACCGGCGACCTAGCTGGATGCATGGGGGATCGGGATGACTGGCAGCACCGATGGAGGGCCCGTCCGAGGACGACCTAGTATGGGACCCCTATGGCCGTTCTTGGTAGACATACTTGCTTTAACAAACACAATGGAGTTAGACTAAAATATACCCATAGTAGTATAAATAATACTAATATAAACATTATTATCTTATTCATCGTCTTATTTTCTGTTTTTACATGTTGAAAGTTAATAAAGCAATAATGTGTAATTTTCTACTAATTCATTCAATTGTGGAAAGTGCACAGAACAGATTGAGACCACCTGTCGCTGAGTCTGTGGTGTGGCCAGCAGTAACCAACCCTCCCCTGTAACCACTGAAATCCATTCCACACATCCAACAAAATCTAAAATTGTAAACGAAGCACAGTACCATGTTGTCATCTTTTGCCTAGAGGTCGCTGTTTGACGTCATTACAGATTCCACCTTTAAGGTGTTCAGACCAACCTTTTGTAAGGATGTGAAAAATGTGAAGGGGTCGTCAGTTAATATGGTATGGGCCTTTCCCTGAGAGCTTCCCTGATTGGTTGGAAGCTGTGGCAGAATAATAACCATCCCCCATCCATCCACCTTTCACCTTCAACCCCCCCTCCCACGTGTGACCCCCCCACACACCCCCATAGCCCATTGTCCCTAGTGTTTCTGTCTACCCTCCCCCATTCACTTCACTTAGCAAAAGCGAAAGGCCTCTCCTCTGTCCTGATGAATGAATGAATGAATGAAAACTTTATTAACAGATTGCAGAATGGGTACAGTACAGTACAGCTCAATACATACAATTGTTAAGGGGATGCAGACCAGAGAAAGACTTTCGTCATGTTTACATCAGGGTCCCCCATTTTCAATTAATCGTAACATATATGACATACATGACATACAGATAGACAGTACTGCTCCATCTATACATTTATGACATACCAGATTTGCAAGTACAGTACTGTTTGTGATACAAAAAAAGTCCAGAAAGAAAAGAGTATATACATTAGGCGTGGAAACTGTACATTGGATTGGGTAGGTGGGGGTGGGGGGGGACTGTACATTGGAGGTGGTTGGGTGGGTGGGGGGGGGGGGGGGGGTTGGTTAGGAGTGGGGGGGGGGGGGGGGTTGGGTAGGAGTGGGGGGGGGGGGGGGGGGGTTGGGTAGGAGGGGTGGGTGGGGGACACTGTACAACAGCCTTCGACACAGTCAACCAACAGATCCTCCTCGCGTCCCTTGCAGGAATGGGAGTGGCTGGCTCTGCGCTGACATGGCTGACATCATACCTCAATGACCGCTCCTACCAAGTGTCATGGAGAGGGACCCTGTCGGCCACCTGCCCCCTGCGGACGGGTGTCCCCCAGGGCTCGGCCCTAGGACCCCTTCTCTTCTTCCTCTACACTAAATCTCTGGGTAACATTATCACTAGGGATGCTCGATATTGGCTTTTTTACCGATACCGATATATCGATATTGTCCAACTCTTAATTTCCGATACCGATATCAACCGATACCGATATATGCAGGGTTTCCCCCCCCCCCCAAAAACTGAATAATTTCAGGTAATTAACATTACATATCTCTTGTTGTGGAATTAACACAACATTATGCATACTTTTGACAATAAATTAAATCTGAATTTGTTCTTACTTGCTTGCCTGGGTAAATAAAGGTTATAGAAATGTAAAAAATAATAGTAATAATTTGAAAACCGATAATATCAGACATCCCTAATTATCACTTCCCATGCCTTCTCATATCATTGTTATGCCGATGATACTCAACTCTTCCTCTCCTTCCCTCCCTCAGATATCCACGTCTCTGAGCGGATCTCGGCCTGTCTGTCCGACATCTCTGCCTGGATGACGACCAACCACATCAAACTGAACCTAAGCAAAACAGAATTGCTCCACCTGCCGGCCAAATCCTCCCCCCTGACCGACCTCTCCATCACAGTCGAGAATGCAGCTGTGACCGCATCCCCGACCGCTAAGAACCTTGGTGTTGTCCTCGACGACCAGTTGAACTTCTCCGCTCACATCGCAGCGACAACCAGACTGCAGATTCCTCCTGAGCAACGTCAGAAGGATCCGCCCCTTCCTGACAAAAGAAGCCACCCAACTCCTCGTCCAATCAACAGTCATCTCCCGCCTCGACTACTGCAACGCACTGCTAGCTGGCCTCCCGGCCACTGCCACCAAGCCTCTTCAACTCATTCAGAACGCAGCGGCCCGCTTGATCTCAAACCTACCGAAGTCGGCCCATGTCACCCCACTTCTTAGGGACCTGCACTGGCTCCCCATTGCCGCACAAATCCGCTTCAAGGCCCCCGACCTGGCATACCGTGCGGCAAAGGGAACCGCTCCCGCCTACCTCCGGTCAATGGTCTCTAATTACACACCCTCAAGACCCCTACGCTCTGCATCTTCTGGCCGCCTCAGACCCACTCCTATCCAAGCTCCGGGAGGGTCATCAAGGAGAAGCCGCATTTTCTCAGTCCTTGACCCACAATGGTGGAACGAACTGCCCACCACAGTTAGGACAGCCGAAACACGTCCAATCTTTCGCCGTCTACTAAAGACGCACTTCTTCAACATTATCTGAAATGAAAAAAATAAATCTAACCCTAACTAACCTTACTAATAAGGTTAAAGGCCAAATGACTAAATGTAAATGTATCACCCCACCCCCCTTCCTTACCTCATCCCCCTCACCTGACACCACCCCCCCCTCCTCCATCTCCTAACTAGAACCCCCCCCCCTCCTCTTTCTCCTAAATACAACCCCTCCCCCCATATAACCACCCTCCAACCCCGACCTGGGCCAAGCCTACCCTCTCCATCCCCTAACTCAGACCCCCCCCCCCCCCTCCCTCCCCCATCCAATCCAATTGTTTCACTCACCTGGACACACCCACTTCTACGACCTATATAGACCATCGTTTTCCCCTGTGAGAGGAGCCCGTTTAGGGACCCCACCGGTCAGAGGTTTCCCCTGTGAGAGGAGCCCGTTTAGGGACCCCACCGGTCAGAGGTTTCCCCTGTGAGAGGAGCCCGTTTAGGGACCCCACCGGCCAGAGGTTTCCCCTGTGAGAGGAGCCCGTTTAGGGACCCCACCGGTCAGAGGTTTCCCCTGTGAGAGGAGCCCGTTTAGGGACCCCACCGGTCAGAGGTTTCCCCTGTGAGAGGAGCCCGTTTAGGGACCCCACCGGTCAGAGGTTTCCCCTGTGAGAGGAGCCCGTTTAGGGACCCCACCGGCCAGAGGTTTCCCCTGTGAGAGGAGCCCGTTTAGGGACCCCACCGGTCAGAGGTTCCCCCTGTGAGAGGAGCCCGTTTAGGGACCCCACCGGTCAGAGGTTTCCCCTGTGAGAGGAGCCCGTTTAGGGACCCCACCGGTCAGAGGTTTCCCCTGTGAGAGGAGCCCGTTTAGGGACCCCACCGGCCTGAGGTTTCCCCTGTGAGAGGAGCCCGTTTAGGGACCCCACCGGCCAGAGGTTCCCCCGGGTCTCTCCACGCCAATTCTCATGGTTTCCTTGTGAGCTAATGAACCTTATCAACTGAGTTCACCTGATTGTCTACATTCATTGATCTGGGTTCAATCCAGTGGAGGCTGCTGACCAAATTTGTAGGTGAAGCACAAATTATTATATTATATTATATATTAAATAATATTTTTAAAACATCCCCCACTGTGTGTCAGTGGTCAGTGGACACAGATGAAAACATATTAACATTAGGTGACAGCGGACCTGACCAGATGAAAACATATTAGGTGACAGCGCACCTGACCAGATGAAATCATATTAGGTGACAGCGCACCTGACCAGATGAAATCATATTAGGTGACAGCGCACCTGACCAGATCAAAACATATTAGGTGACAGCGCACCTGATCAGATCAAAACATTTAGGTGACAGCGCACCTGACCAGATCAAAACATATTAGGTGAAGGTGACAAGGAAGCCACAGACTCATACCCCCCCGACACTCAACTAACCGCCTCGGACAGTCCTTCATACCAGTGGCCATCAGGCTCCACAACAGTGGGCAGCGACTGCTGCCAGACATCGACCTAGAACTAATAGGAACCCAAGTAGGACAATAACACTACCTTATGCATACTGCACCTTATGTGGATACTGTGATACTGTGAATAATGAATAATGTATATTTCAGTTAGTTAGATAGTAAATTATATTGACCTATTTGTTTACACTGCTTGTGTTGTTTTCACTATCTGTACCCCCCACCTTCCCCCATGCTGCTATGATGCCTGAATTTCCCCAAGGGGATCAATAAAGGAATATCTTATCTTATCTTAAAAGGAAAGATGAAATTACCTACCTGGGATCCATCCTATAGAGGCAAATCTTTCCTGTGACAAAATGGGATCCAATGTAATAAAACTAAGTCAACCAACGAACTAGATTCCTGTACCGGATCTCCTCTCTGGTAAACAAGAATACCTTGAAGACTCTAACAGGAGCACTCATTCAAGGGTACTACGACTATGCTTGCACCTCATGGTACCAAAGCACCTCAAAGGCACTAAAAACAAGATTACAAACATCACAAAACAAACTGGTCAGACTACTGCTTGACCTTACTCCTAAAACCCACCTCACCCCTGTCCACTTTGACAACCTAGGATGGCTTAGAGTAGACGACAGAGTACAGCAACTTGCAATGGGCCTGGTCTACAAGATACACTACACCACTAAGATACCCATGTGCATGTCGAAATACTTCCCAAAGGTCAGTGAATACCACGACCACAACACCAGAGGGAGTTCCACAAATCATGTTCAACCCAGATAAAATAATTTAAAAAGTAAAAAAAAAAAAAAAAAAAAAAAGTCATAACTTAGAAATTAGATTGCATAGGTCTATGAATCGATATCGCGATTCTGTTTCGATTAATTGCCCAGCCCTACAGTGTGTACAGTAAGTTAGCTTGGTGATTATCATTGTGATGTAGGCTAAGCTGCCTAGCTACTGTTAGCATACAAGCACTGTAGCCTACTTACTTTTTCATCCACAAAGTTTTTTCTGATCCAGATGCATAAATCCACTTCTTCATGTTGCTCAGTTGCTGGTTTATACTTCGGTCCTAATGTTGGCGCAAAGTTTAATTTAGCCTGACTTGTTATAGCTGTACAGCTTACTAACTACTAAACAACAACTTTCTCATAGTCTCAACTTTCACATAGTCAAAATGGTCCAGCTGCATGTCCGGAGGATAGGTTTAGCTCGGGCCAATCTCAAGTTTCTCAAGTTTCTTTATTAGTTGTCATACAGAAGTACAGACTACTTTTATACAAAAAGCTTCTTTATGTTACATTTTGTATAAAAGTATTCTGTACTTCTGTATCACGTGTTGTCATAGAGAAACCTCCACTGGTTCAATCCCCTCACAAAGCCCAAGCCACAAAGTAATTTCAGGAGGGAATTGCATAGCCTAGTATTGAATTAAATGTATTTTATTCGACATGGACATCACAATAGCATCGAAACTGTAACATACATCACGCACAAGCGCCAGAAGCACAGATTTAGTCGTGTAGCTAAATGCAAAAGAGTTAAAAATAGACGACAGAGAAGGAAGGAAGATACTTGTTGCTGTGGAGGTCAACGTCTCTCACATTGTCCTATTTATTAGTGACCTTGAGGCAGAATTCAAACAAAATGCTAATTAGAAGAAGTTACATAGTTCGGCTTCAATATTACTCCCCCATTTGACCCCTTTTAATGCCTTCAAAGGCCCAATCAGTGACCAATTGTAAACCAATGGGCACAGCCCCACCAAAGATACATTGAGTGGGTAGAGGGATAGAGTGACAGTGTTTTTTTTTTGGTTTGTTCTAGTTATTTATTTCTCTTTGCCTGCCCTTCTTAGGTCCTGTTGTCTTAATTGTTATGGTTTATTGTCTCTTTATAACGGCCAAGCCTCATCCTGTACTTAACAGAGGCCTCTCTTGCACTGATTTCCTGCGACCCGCTCTGCCCGGTCTGGGGGGCGCCGGGACACTACATGGGAGAGTTCATTACAGATCATCAGATCAAAGAGGTTCCCCCCCCCCTGCCTCTTCAAACCAACAGGAACCAGAGACACAAGAGAAAAGAGGGATGATAAAATAGAAGGAGTGGTGAAGCATTCGGAGTTCAATCCCTTGTAAATGACATGGACAGATCTGAGCCTTTTCGGAGAGAGTATAGGAAGTTCATATCCGTGTCCCCTGTATCCCCCCCCCCCCGCCCCCCGCCCGCCGTTCTCTTTTCTCGTCCCAGTGATCAGCGGCTCGTCTCTGCCGCTCACACCTTTCTCCACGTTGGGACCGGTAACGCGCCAGCGAACAAAGGAGGATTGTGGGAAAAGTGCCGGCATGCCAGCTTGGTCTCACATGGTAGTCAGGCAGCAAGTGTTCCACTTGAGTCATTTTTGGACAGATTTTTTAGCATAATCCCCCCCCCCCCCCCCCCCCCCCCCACCTCCTCGACATACACACACACACACACACATACATTCACACCCACCCCTTCGCTCCCTCTGAGCCTATCCCAGTACCGCCACCCCCCCCCACCCAACACCTCCCCTCCTCACCTTCTCCAAACCTCCCAAACTCTCCCCGGGCCCGCCCACCCGTCGCTGGCTGGCCCCGAATTCCACCGCGTAAGGCTGACGGACAGTTCAGAAGAGCAGGGGAGACACAGCCCCACTCAACGGTCCCTTTCAAGAGGGTGATTAAAGATTT
>NW_028171532.1:462516-582516 GCF_963971535.1 Notolepis coatsorum
AAGGGCCTCTCCTCTGTCCTGATGAATGAATGAATGAATGAAAACTTTATTAACAGATTGCAGAATGGGTACAGTACAGTACAGCTCAATACATACAATTGTTAAGGGGATGCAGACCAGAGAAAGACTTTCGTCATGTTTACATCAGGGTCCCCCATTTTCAATTCATCGTAACATATATGACATACATGACATACAGATAGACAGTACTGCTCCATCTATACATTTATGACATACCAGATTTGCAATTACAGTACTGTTTGTGATACAAAAAAAGTCCAGAAAGAAAAGAGTATATACATTAGGCGTGGAAACTGTACATTGGATTGTGTAGGTGGGGGTGGGGGGGGGACTGTACATTGGAGGTGGTTGGGTGGGTGGGGGGGGGGGGGGGGGGGGGGTGGGTAGGAGTGGGGGGGGGGGGGGGGTTGGGTAGGAGGGGTGGGTGGGGGACACTGTACAACAGCCTTCGACACAGTCAACCAACAGATCCTCCTCGCGTCCCTTGCAGGAATGGGAGTGGCTGGCTCTGCGCTGACATGGCTGACATCATACCTCAATGACCGCTCCTACCAAGTGTCATGGAGAGGGACCCTGTCGGCCACCTGCCCCCTGCGGACGGGTGTCCCCCAGGGCTCGGCCCTAGGACCCCTTCTCTTCTTCCTCTACACTAAATCTCTGGGTAACATTATCACTAGGGATGCTCGATATTGGCTTTTTTACCGATACCGATATATCGATATTGTCCAACTCTTAATTTCCGATACCGATATCAACCGATACCGATATATGCAGGGTTTCCCCCCCCCCCAAAAACTGAATAATTTCAGGTAATTAACATTACATATCTCTTGTTGTGGAATTAACACAACATTATGCATACTTTTGACAATAAATTAAATCTGAATTTGTTCTTACTTGCTTGCCTGGGTAAATAAAGGTTATAGAAATGTAAAAAATAATAGTAATAATTTGAAAACCGATAATATCAGACATCCCTAATTATCACTTCCCATGCCTTCTCATATCATTGTTATGCCGATGATACTCAACTCTTCCTCTCCTTCCCTCCCTCAGATATCCACGTCTCTGAGCGGATCTCGGCCTGTCTGTCCGACATCTCTGCCTGGATGACGACCAACCACATCAAACTGAACCTAAGCAAAACAGAATTGCTCCACCTGCCGGCCAAATCCTCCCCCCTGACCGACCTTTCCATCACAGTCGAGAATGCAGCTGTGACCGCATCCCCGACCGCTAAGAACCTTGGTGTTGTCCTCGACGACCAGTTGAACTTCTCCGCTCACATCGCAGCGACAACCAGACTGCAGATTCCTCCTGAGCAACGTCAGAAGGATCCGCCCCTTCCTGACAAAAGAAGCCACCCAACTCCTCGTCCAATCAACAGTCATCTCCCGCCTCGACTACTGCAACGCACTGCTAGCTGGCCTCCCGGCCACTGCCACCAAGCCTCTTCAACTCATTCAGAACGCAGCGGCCCGCTTGATCTCAAACCTACCGAAGTCGGCCCATGTCACCCCACTTCTTAGGGACCTGCACTGGCTCCCCATTGCCGCACAAATCCGCTTCAAGGCCCCCGACCTGGCATACCGTGCGGCAAAGGGAACCGCTCCCGCCTACCTCCGGTCAATGGTCTCTAATTACACACCCTCAAGACCCCTACGCTCTGCATCTTCTGGCCGCCTCAGACCCACTCCTATCCAAGCTCCGGGAGGGTCATCAAGGAGAAGCCGCATTTTCTCAGTCCTCGACCCACAATGGTGGAACGAACTGCCCACCACAGTTAGGACAGCCGAAACACGTCCAATCTTTCGCCGTCTACTAAAGACGCACTTCTTCAACATTATCTGAAATGAAAAAAATAAATCTAACCCTAACTAACCTTACTAATAAGGTTAAAGGCCAAATGACTAAATGTAAATGTATCACCCCACCCCCCTTCCTTACCTCATCCCCCTCACCTGACACCACACCCCCCTCCTCCATCTCCTAACTAGAACCCCCCCCCCTCCTCTTTCTCCTAAATACAACCCCTCCCCCCATATAACCACCCTCCAACCCCGACCTGGGCCAAGCCTACCCTCTCCATCCCCTAACTCAGACCCCCCCCCCCCCTCCCTCCCCCATCCAATCCAATTGTTTCACTCACCTGGACACACCCACTTCTACGACCTATATAGACCATCGTTTTCCCCTGTGAGAGGAGCCCGTTTAGGGACCCCACCGGTCAGAGGTTTCCCCTGTGAGAGGAGCCCGTTTAGGGACCCCACCGGTCAGAGGTTTCCCCTGTGAGAGGAGCCCGTTTAGGGACCCCACCGGCCAGAGGTTTCCCCTGTGAGAGGAGCCCGTTTAGGGACCCCACCGGTCAGAGGTTCCCCCGGGTCTCTCCACGCCAATTCTCATGGTTTCCTTGTGAGCTAATGAACCTTATCAACTGAGTTCACCTGATTGTCTACATTCATTGATCTGGGTTCAATCCAGTGGAGGCTGCTGACCAAATTTGTAGGTGAAGCACAAATTATTATATTATATATTAAATAATATTTTTAAAACATCCCCCACTGTGTGTCAGTGGTCAGTGGACACAGATGAAAACATATTAACATTAGGTGACAGCGGACCTGACCAGATGAAATCATATTAGGTGACAGCGCACCTGACCAGATGAAAACATATTAGGTGACAGCGCACCTGACCAGATCAAAACATATTAGGTGACAGCGCACCTGATCAGATCAAAACATTTAGGTGACAGCGCACCTGACCAGATCAAAACATATTAGGTGACAGCGCACCTGATCAGATCAAAACATTTAGGTGACAGCGCACCTGACCAGATCAAAACATATTAGGTGAAGGTGACAAGGAAGCCACAGACTCATACCCCCCCGACACTCAACTAACCGCCTCGGACAGTCCTTCATACCAGTGGCCATCAGGCTCCACAACAGTGGGCAGCGACTGCTGCCAGACATCGACCTAGAACTAATAGGAACCCAAGTAGGACAATAACACTACCTTATGCATACTGCACCTTATGTGGATACTGTGATACTGTGAATAATGAATAATGTATATTTCAGTTAGTTAGATAGTAAATTATATTGACCTATTTGTTTACACTGCTTGTGTTGTTTTCACTATCTGTACCCCCCCCCCCTTCCCCCATGCTGCTATGATGCCTGAATTTCCCCAAGGGGATCAATAAAGGAATATCTTATCTTATCTTAAAAGGAAAGATGAAATTACCTACCTGGGTTCCATCCTATAGAGGCAAATCTTTCCTGTGACAAAATGGGATCCAATGTAATAAAACTAAGTCAACCAACGAACTAGATTCCTGTACCGGATCTCCTCTCTGGTAAACAAGAATACCTTGAAGACTCTAACAGGAGCACTCATTCAAGGGTACTACGACTATGCTTGCACCTCATGGTACCAAAGCACCTCAAAGGCACTAAAAACAAGATTACAAACATCACAAAACAAACTGGTCAGACTACTGCTTGACCTTACTCCTAAAACCCACCTCACCCCTGTCCACTTTGACAACCTAGGATGGCTTAGAGTAGACGACAGAGTACAGCAACTTGCAATGGGCCTGGTCTACAAGATACACTACACCACTAAGATACCCATGTGCATGTCGAAATACTTCCCAAAGGTCAGTGAATACCACGACCACAACACCAGAGGGAGTTCCACAAATCATGTTCAACCCAGATAAAATAATTTAAAAAGTAAAAAAAAAAAAAAAAAAAAAAAACGTTTTTTTTAATAAAAGAAAATAGTCATAACTTAGAAATTAGATTGCATAGGTCTATGAATCGATATCGCGATTCTGTTTCGATTAATTGCCCAGCCCTACAGTGTGTACAGTAAGTTAGCTTGGTGATTATCATTGTGATGTAGGCTAAGCTGCCTAGCTACTGTTAGCATACAAGCACTGTAGCCTACTTACTTTTTCATCCACAAAGTTTTTTCTGATCCAGATGCATAAATCCACTTCTTCATGTTGCTCAGTTGCTGGTTTATACTTCGGTCCTAATGTTGGCGCAAAGTTTAATTTAGCCTGACTTGTTATAGCTGTACAGCTTACTAACTACTAAACAACAACTTTCTCATAGTCTCAACTTTCACATAGTCAAAATGGTCCAGCTGCATGTCCGGAGGATAGGTTTAGCTCGGGCCAATCTCAAGTTTCTCAAGTTTCTTTATTAGTTGTCATACAGAAGTACAGACTACTTTTATACAAAATGCTTCTTTATGTTACATTTTGTATAAAAGTATTCTGTACTTCTGTATCACGTGTTGTCATAGAGAAACCTCCACTGGTTCAATCCCCTCACAAAGCCCAAGCCACAAAGTAATTTCAGGAGGGAATTGCATAGCCTAGTATTGAATTAAATGTATTTTATTCGACATGGACATCACAATAGCATCGAAACTGTAACATACATCACGCACAAGCGCCAGAAGCACAGATTTAGTCGTGTAGCTAAATGCAAAAGAGTTAAAAATAGACGACAGAGAAGGAAGGAAGATACTTGTTGCTGTGGAGGTCAACGTCTCTCACATTGTCCTATTTATTAGTGACCTTGAGGCAGAATTCAAACAAAATGCTAATTAGAAGAAGTTACATAGTTCGGCTTCAATATTACTCCCCCATTTGACCCCTTTTAATGCCTTCAAAGGCCCAATCAGTGACCAATTGTAAACCAATGGGCACAGCCCCACCAAAGATACATTGAGTGGGTAGAGGGATAGAGTGACAGTGTTTTTTTTTTGGTTTGTTCTAGTTATTTATTTCTCTTTGCCTGCCCTTCTTAGGTCCTGTTGTCTTAATTGTTATGGTTTATTGTCTCTTTATAACGGCCAAGCCTCATCCTGTACTTAACAGAGGCCTCTCTTGCACTGATTTCCTGCGACCCCGCTCTGCCCGGTCTGGGGGGCGCCGGGACACTACATGGGAGAGTTCATTACAGATCATCAGATCAAAGAGGTTCCCCCCCCCCTGCCTCTTCAAACCAACAGGAACCAGAGACACAAGAGAAAAGAGGGATGATAAAATAGAAGGAGTGGTGAAGCATTCGGAGTTCAATCCCTTGTAAATGACATGGACAGATCTGAGCCTTTTCGGAGAGAGTATAGGAAGTTCATATCCGTGTCCCCTGTATCCCCCCCCCCCGCCCCCCGCCCGCCGTTCTCTTTTCTCGTCCCAGTGATCAGCGGCTCGTCTCTGCCGCTCACCCTTTCTCCACGTTGGGACCGGTAACGCGCCAGCGAACAAAGGAGGATTGTGGGAAAAGTGCCGGCATGCCAGCTTGGTCTCACATGGTAGTCAGGCAGCAAGTGTTCCACTTGAGTCATTTTTGGACAGATTTTTTAGCATAATCCCCCCCCCCCCCCCCCCCCCCCCCCCACCTCCTCGACATACACACACACACACACACATACATTCACACCCACCCCTTCGCTCCCTCTGAGCCTATCCCAGTACCGCCACCCCCCCCCACCCAACACCTCCCCTCCTCACCTTCTCCAAACCTCCCAAACTCTCCCCGGCCCGCCCGCCCGTCGCTGGCTGGCCCCGAATTCCACCGCGTAAGGCTGACGGACAGTTCAGAAGAGCAGGGGAGACACAGCCCCACTCAACGGTCCCTTTCAAGAGGGTGATTAAAGATTTCTGCTTTAAGTTGCTCTTTGGCGGTCCCCCCCCCCCTGTTCCAAAACGAACAAAAGCCCCCGGCTACGGTCGCGCGTTTGGAAGTTCCTCCACCCCCCTGGATCTGGCGTTGGGACGGGAGATAGCTTCGGGGGGGGATCTGCTAATAGTTGTGACCTTTGTAATCGTCGTCTTCGGCATTAGGAGTTTCTGAATCCCCTCCCCCGCCCCCGTCCGCGTCCCCGTCCCCATCCTCGTCCGCCTCTCTCCGTGGAGGTTTGACCTGACTCAAAGGGGGGTTGAATTCATTGTTGCTTCGCCCTGTGGACCTTTCACCCCTCCAGCTCCCCAGAATTAATCTATTTGAAGGGAATTCATCCCAAGCCCTGCCATCTGGCTGTCAGACGTGACAGGCCTTTGTCTAACCGTGGCTATTGAACACACAAGTTGTACTTTTTTTTGGCTGAGAACCCGCCTAAAGAGAATACAGTTGCCGTACAAGCGGGGGTCAAGGGTCGGCAGCTACAGTAGTTGACCATCACAACAGATCTGTAGTGATAAAACCATCGCACCGTTCATATTTGGTTCCATGAGTCTAAGCTAAGGGGAAATAAAGGAAGGAAGGAAGGAAGGAAGGAAGGAAGGAAGGAAGGAAGGAAGGAAGGAAGGAAGGAAGGAAGGAAGGAAGGAAGGAAGGAAGGAAGGAAGGAAGGAAGGAAGGAAGGAAGGAACAAAGGAAGGAAGGAAGGAAGGAAGGAAGAAAGAAAAAAAGAAAGAAAGAAAGAAAGAAAGGAAGGAAGAATGAAAAAAAGAAAGAAAGAAAGAAAGAAAGAAAGAAAGAAAGAAAGAAAGAAAGAAAGAAAGAAAGAAAGAAAGAAAGAAAGGAAGAAAGAAAGAAAGGAAGAAAGGAAGGAAGGAAGGAAGAAAGGAAGGAAGAAATACAGCTTGTATGAAGAGCTACAATACAGTAAATTGTACAGTAAATGCTAGAGTTAATGCTAGATAAGAAAATAATCGACAAGTGGAAAAGCGACAGTATATGAAAACCTTAAAAAAGAAATTAATAATACTATAGTTTGTGCTGCTTTGTCAAACATAAACGTATCAGTTTGAGTCCAAAACAGCAAACAGCTGGATGCAATATAAGATTGTGAATGAGGTGGATTGAGTAATGAGAGATAAGCAATAAGAAGAGGAGACTCAATTGACCAAATACTTTGACTTCGCTCAGGATTCCATTTGATTCCCCCTCGTTGTGATTGATAGTCATGTGTCTGCCTGCCAATGCACAACGCTCTGGGAACCAACTGAGTGGAGGGTGTGGAATAAGGATGAATGGGACCGTGTCCCATGGTGTTGATAACAGGGGGAGTGGCGCACGGCGAATGAGGAGGCAGACAGAGTTGGAGAGAATGAGACTTTAGAGGTTACCCAAAGGATTCGCCTGCAGAGATGAATGCAAGGAGTAAAACACAAATTCATTTTCTCTCTCTCTCTCTCTCTCTCTCTCTCTCTCTCTCTCTCTCTCTCTCTCTCTCTCTCTCTCTCTCTCTCTCTCTCTCTCTCTCTCTCTCTCGGTCTAATGAGGTGTAAATTGCTTCTCGGGACGGTGATGAATTTACAGAATGTAATTCTTTTCAAAAATAAATCTGTGTTCCCACATTATTAATTTTTTTCGCCTTACAGTCCTGTCCGCTCGTCTTTGAGTTGCATACTTGTATAATCAGTGTGTCAAGCACCACGACGAGATCTCGTTTCCTATTAGGGGCTCATGAAAAAAGCTATTTGTGTTTGGAGAAGGAATGTCTGCACCACTGCAGTGGTTCATCATAACAGGTATAAATTGCCCATTTCAGTGTTGTTTATTCAATCTCCACATTGTTCCAGTTTAATACCGGAGTGAAATTGTGACTTTTCCTCCCTACGTTGTCTCTGATGACTGAGATACAGGTTTGTGGAAAGTTACCTTTCCTGAGGTGTCAAAGGTTGTCGAGGGATCCAATCCCTGGAGTGTGGTGTTAGTGATGGTGGTGTTAGTGGTGGTGGTGTTAGTTCCCTACAGGGTCTTACAGTCACCAAATACAACTCCAAAACGTTCCTGTAAACATGTTGTGACCTGTGTATTCACCACGTGGAGAAATAAAAAATAATTTAATTCGACAATTACGTTTTCTAAGCAGATATACTCGGAACTATTTTTTGCCTAAGCACTTGTCTCTGGGCGCAGTGATTTCAGTGCTACTTTCTAACGTGACGCCAGTTTGTTTACATTCTCATTTCATTCAAATGATCCGAACCGATTGAAGTTTATGGATACCATGACTAAAAATCCTCTTACCTTGACGATTAAAAGCCTCCCCAATTTAGAAAACAGTAATCCAATGGTCACTAAAGCAAATATAATGACTTCCTTCTGGGGGTTTTCAAAATAAAAGAGCGACGTCTATAGCAGCGGAAAACGTTTATTTTGTACATTATCTAACGTTAACACGAACCTAAACTAACTATACAACTAAACTAAAGTTAGTTTAGGTTCGTGTTAACGTTAGATAATGTACAAAATAAACGTTTTCCGCTGCTATAGACGTCGCTCTTTTATTTTGAAAACCCCCAGAAGGAAGTCATTATATTTGCTTTAGTGACCGTCCGGTTCTGTGTTAGCTCCGGTTAGCTTCGTGCAGTAGTTAGTATTATATTATCAAGACCAGCCATTGGATTACTGTTTTCTAAATTGGGGAGGCTTTTAATCGTCAAGGTAAGAGGATTTTAAGTCATGGTATCCATAAACTTCAATCGGTTCAGATCATTTGAATGAAATGAGAATGTAAACAAACACGGCGTCACGTTAGAAAGTAGCACTGAAATCACTGCGCCCAGAGACAAGTGGTTCGGCAAAAAATAGTTCAGAGTATATCTGCTTAGAAAACGTAATTGTCGAATTAAATTATATTTTATTTCTCCACGTGGTGAATACATAGGTCACAACATGTTTACAGGAACATTTTGGAGTGTATTTGGTGACTGTATACACTGTAAGGGAACGTCAGGCTATTGTCCCCCCCCCACTTCCAGTGATGAAGCTAAGCTACGCTAACGGAGCGGCTGTTCCCTAAGCCTAATACATGCACAGAGACAAAAAAGGTATGTATCTTCTTGTCTAACTCCAGGGAAGATGTTAAATAAGCTAATTTCCCAAAATGTTGGAGTTTTCCTTTAAATGAAAATGTATTTCACGCCAGAACAAGTATTGCTTCCCTCTACAGGTCATAGTTGGGTCTAGTCTGCCAATATATAATAAAAATTGCTGTCAGTCTGGCTTTGCTTAGTAAGCTCAAAACTAACACACAAGGCACACATAGCCCAACCAAAAAGGTTTCCCCCAAGGAATTCTGAAATATATAACTAAACAAGCTGAATATATTATTCAGAATCAAAAAGCTAAAATTAAAGTGGCTTCAGCACCATAACTACTGTTGTGTTTAGCACATTAAAATCCCCCTTCATATCTCAAGTATGAAATCTAGCAAGCAATGTGCAACAGAACAGACACAACATTTATTTTCCTCAAGGCATTCTGAAATAAATAACTGAATACAATCTGAATATATTATTCAGAATCAAAGTGCAAAAATGTAAGTGGTTTCAGCACCATATTCGTATGAGGCAACTGCTGTTAATGGTCCAAGTATAAAAAAAACAAGTCACAGCATTTTTCATTTAATTCAAGTATGAAGACCAGCAAGCAATGCACTTTTACATAAAAGAACTGTTCTGAAATATAACATAAATTGAAGTGCTGTTGTTTGTGTCACTGTGGCTACTAAACGAAGCCACGTTTTATGTTGCACAGATAACAAACGTGGGCCTACTTAATCAAAACAAAATAAAGTGCTTACTGGCAAAGTCCTGGATGAATGTTTGAGTGGAGGTTTAGCCTTGGAACCAGTGGTTGTACCTCATAAGTTTCAAGTTTCAAGTTTCAAGTTTCAAGTTTCAAGTTTCTTTAATAGTTGTCATACAGAAGTACAGAATACTTTCATACAAAATGCTTCTTACTGTTACGCTCCAGAGACTGTGCTAGACAAGATAGTATCAAATAACATAGTATAGCATGTAATTTATAAGAAGAAAATGAGGTCACAGTGTTCGGTATAGACATATGTACAATGTTCTGAGTTACCATATAATATACAATACTATGCAGTGTACTAATGTATAGTACTATCTAGTGCAAAGCAGAAATGGGATGAGGTACAATTTAGGTACAATTTACAGTAAGGTGTACGAGTTGTAGTGCAATCCTTCATCAATAAATATAAAGTGTGGGGAGTGGGTGCTACAGTGTGTTTGTTTAAAGTGGGTGTGTGCTATAAAGTGTGTGGAGTGGGTGCTACAGTGTGTTTGTTTAAGTGAGTGTGTGCGTGTGGATGTGTGTGCTATGTGCGTTTGGTGGTTGTTGTTGTGTAGTGTTCATTCATTGTTCGTTTAGCAGCCTAATGGCCTGGGGATAGAAGCTTCTTCTGAGTCTTTCTGTGCTCGCCTTGAGACTCCGGTATCGCTTGCCTGACCGCAGCAGTTCAAAGAGGCAGTTGTTCGGGTGACTGGAGTCTTTAATGATTCTCTTAGCCTTGCCCTTGCAACGCTTGTTGTAAATGTTCTGGAGGGTGGGGAGCCCCCCTCCAATTGTGCGTTCGGCTGAACGTGTCACTCTTTGTAGTCTGCTTCGGTCTTGTGCAGTGCTATTCCCAAACCAGGAGGTGATGTTGCCGGTCAAGATGCTCTCTAAGGAGCAGCTTCTCAAACCTTTGGTCAGACAGCCTGTTCCTCTCTGGAGACAGTACCAGACTCCCCTTTGGTCAGACAGCCTGTTCCTCTCTGGAGACAGTACCAGACTCCCCTTTGGTCAGACAGCCTGTTCCTCTCTGGAGACAGTACCAGACTCCCCTTTGGTCAGACAGCCTGTTCCTCTCTGGAGACAGTACCAGACTCCCCTTTGGTCAGACAGCCTGTTCCTCTCTGGAGACAGTACCAGACTCCCCTTTGGTCAGACAGCCTGTTCCTCTCTGGAGACAGTACCAGACTCCCCTTTGGTCAGACAGCCTGTTCCTCTCTGGAGACAGTACCAGACTCCCCTTTGGTCAGACAGCCTGTTCCTCTCTGGAGACAGTACCAGACTCCCCTTTGGTCAGACAGCCTGTTCCTCTCTGGAGACAGTACCAGACTCCCCTTTGGTCAGACAGCCTGTTCCTCTCTGGAGACAGTACCAGACTCACCTTTGGTCAGACAGCCTGTTCCTCTCTGGAGACAGTACCAGACTCACCTTTGGTCAGACAGCCTGTTCCTCTCTGGAGACAGTACCAGACTCCCCTTTGGTCAGACAGCCTGTTCCTCTCTGGAGACAGTACCAGACTCCCCTTTGGTCAGAGAGCCTGTTCCTCTCTGGAGACAGTACCAGACCCCCCTTTGGTCAGAGAGCCTGTTCCTCTCTGGAGACAGTACCAGACCCCCCAGGCTGAAGAGTCTCTCAACTGGTGCACTGGATGGAGGAGCTGCATTTTTCTTCACACGAATTTCCTTTATTATGGGAAACTGTTTGAGAATCTCCATCCCTGTTTCGGCTGTTTTCAAGTAGGCCATTACCTCAGTTTCCACAGTGCTGAAGGTGTCCTCCTCATCCTCCTCATTGTCCTCAAAGCAAAAAAAAGGTCCTGCTCTTTGGAGGAGCCTGAGTCTGGTGGTGTTGTTGGAGGCAGGGGATTCTTGGCCGGGTGCTGCACAGAGACAAACCTGTAGTGTGACACTCTGCTGCCAGGATTCCCTTGACCATCTCTTTCTTCCTCTGCTCTCTCAACCACCTTAACTTGAACTTGGGAAGTGTGACAGCCGCCAGCATTGCATCGTTGCTTTCCAAGACGGATGCAAATCGTCTTTTGATAGCCTGTGAAACATACACACAGTGACACAGACGTTAGAATAAGTGAGAGATTCCCTGTACATTTCCATGAAAGCTGTACACCACCAGGTGATTTTGAACTATAGTTATTATTATGAGTTATAAAAATCATTTAAAGTACACCACAAAAACAGACACAATGAGAAATTGAGAATATTATGTACAAGTGATGACACAACTAAAACTTTATTTTGCCAAAAAAAAAAGTATTACTATTTATGTATGTTGCACCCAGTAGATGCAGTACAGTTTATAAATTAAGATATCAATATGTTTAAATCATGTCCCTTAAATAAAATGCATCAAATTACTTTTTGCACATTTCATCCCTTTTCTTTGGCTACATCAGTGCTCTCTCTCGGCTAACAATATTAATGTTTACATATTTTTTTCTCCTTTAGTAAACAATTATACCGTGTGTGCTGTAATAAAAACGAGCGGTGCACTGGTGTCCACTGATTAATGCAGTCTTTCTGTACAGTGAGGAGGGGAAACCAGATCATTACAAAAGTGTTGATGAATGTTTCTTACTTGAACTACGGCTTCAGGTAGGCCAGTTGCCACAGTCAGACCATCAGCTGCTGGACTACTAGAGGCTCCCAGAAACAGTCAAAAGAGGATCGGTAATGCAGCCTTTATCAACTATGCCCCAAAACTGTGGAACAAACTAACCCAAAACATCAGGGAAGCCAACTCGCTAGACATCTTCAAAAGACAGATTAAAACCTATCTCTTTGCTCAGGCATTTCAATGACTTACCTGCACTATTCTTACCCTGCCTACTTTACTATGCTAATTTTATCTTATTTTACACTGCCTATCAAATTCATGTGTCGGTTATCACACTTTTTACTTCTTACTGATGACTATTTTTAAACTGAATCATTTTAAACTATTTTTCACACTTTTTACTGTAACCTTGCTATTTACATTTTTTACTGTTGTTGTATGTCCGTTCTATTTTATAATTTTTAGACTATTTTTAAACTTAATCATTTTAAACTACTTTATTATTTGTATTACTGAATAGAGAGCCTATTAGGATGCTAGAGCCTAATGTGAAACACTGTGATTTACCATACCTTGCCTATCAAATTCATGGGTCGGTTATTGCACTTTTTACTTCTTACTGAAACACTGTGATTATTTGTATTACTGAATAGAGAGCCTATTAGGATGCTAGATCCTAATGTGAAACACTGTGATTTACCATACCTTGCTATGCTCGCTCATGCCTGTATTTTTTATGTCTGTTCTATTTTATAATTTTTAGACTATTTTTAAACTGAATCATTTTAAACAATTTTTATTATTTGTGTTACTGAAAACTGTAAGCGGAGAGCCTATTGGGATGCTAGATCCTAATGTGAAACACTGTGATTTGCCATACCTTGCTACCTGTCTATCTTTTTATGCTCGCTTATGCCTATTTTTTACTGTTGTGAAGCACTTTGAACTGCAACCTCTGTATGAAAAGTGCTATACAAATAAAGTTATTATTATTATTATTATTATTATTATTATTATTATTATTATTATTATTATTATTATTATTATTATTATTATTATTATTATTATTATTATTATTATTATTATTATTATTATTATTATTATTATTATTATTATTATTATTATTATTATTATTATTATTATTATCTTTCGTCCCCAGTGTCTTTGACATTAATACTTCTATAGAGTGGGCAGGAGGGTGCCATAGTAACAGTTATCCCCTCCTTGCAGGATGTCCAGAGCAACTGTGAGTGGCTTCATTATGGCACAGTGTTCCTTCAGAAACCGAAGTTCCCTTTCGCTGATACATTTGAGCTGTAAACGACCAGAGATGGCACTCAAGTCAGCCATAGGTATTTCAACTATTCTTGCCACAGCATCATAAAAGGAATTCCACCTTGTAGTGCATCAGGCACCAGCAGCTTGTTGGCCACCACTTCGCCCACTATCTCTGAAGCCACTGTCGACCTGCTAGCCTTATTCCACAGTGCTGTGCACTTAGCTGGAGCGCTTCTGTAGATTCCCTTAGTCCCAGGATTTGAAAGGAGCCACTTGTCCACATCAGAGCATGAAATTAAGTTCAGTGTGTGAGATGCACATCTCTGGTGTGGAGGTAAAACAAGCCCTTCCTCTGCGGCGGTGTTAAGCACGTCGTCTGTAACGTCAGTGAAGATAACCTCTTCATCAGCTTCATCATCATCATCATCATCATCATCATCATCATCATCATCATCATCATCATCATCATCGTCAGAGAGCGATTCCGGTTGATACATTTGAAATGCTTTTACGAAGTTAGAGCCGTTATCGGTAACTGTGGCTGTAACCTTTTTTGAAACTCCATACAAAGAGTGAATGTGGTCAATCTCAGCAGCAATGACATTGCACGTGTGCCTACCCTTTATCCTTTTACACGCCAATGCCGCTTTCTGGCGTTGTAAAGTAGTTGGGTTTATCCAGTGAGATGTTATCCCGAGGGAACTTTTGTTGTGGACGGACCAAATGTCTGCGGTGGTCGAGATGTAGTCCAGCCCTTCAAACGTTTTCTTGATCTCATTTTCCATCTTTGTGTAGACACCTGAATATGTCTAACAATCATTCAATGTGTCTAACCCTAATTCCTTTTACTCTACTGTGCCCACTGACCCGTCTGATTCCCCACCTTCTAACATTGACACTTAATAGTGGGACATGATACAGGTGCCGCCAGGGGGAGCTGGTGGCGACGTTGGGCAGGGGGGACACCAGTTGAAGAAGGATGGGCTGAAGGTGGGGCTCCTGTAGCGGAACTGTCTCTTCGTCGCTTTTCCACAGAAGCAAGAGGTCGCATAGAGCTGGAGCTCGAGACATTAAGCACGCGGAATACAAACCCAGTCACGAGGCGGGTTATAACGGTGTTAGTGAATTTAAAAAGTAATGTGTTAGAGTACTAGTTACTGCAAAAAGTAACGCGTTAGTCCCAACACTGTTTAAAAGTACCCATTGTCCTGTTTCTGATGAGAACGTGTTGTCATCTGACATCAAGGCCTGCAAATGAAAGCTGTAACATCTGTACCAGTGGAGGTTGACAGGTTAACCAAGTTTTACTGAGTGATTAGACAAAAACAAGCTTGCTACTTTATTTGTATCTAGCCTACTGTAAAAACATTCTCACATTACCATGTCGAGCCCTCCATTGGTAAGTGTTTCCTGTGTTTGCATGGAAAACCCACGACACATTGACAGATAGCGAGTGAAGCAAAGGCTGATCAGTCGAGCACATTTCAGCACCAAGTTTCAAGTTGCGTTTTATTTGTCACATATACATTACGTGATATATAGTACATTATAGTTAATTGCTTGCTTCTGTATGACTCTCCTGAGATTGTGCTTCGTAAAATGCCAAAAAACCAAACAATATAATATACAAAACTAAAATGTACAAAATGCAAAAATGAGGTAGAAGACGTATTCACAATAAAGTAATTAAAATAAAATATATAGATGTAAAACAGCAGTGGACTATTGGTCTTTTAACATAGGGGATTCTCAAGGTAGTGGGGTTTATATGGTTCCACTAGTTGAGCATAATTAACCCTTTCACTACAAAGGGTTAACACTTTCACTACCACACTACAACGGGTTAACACGTTCACTACCACACTACAGAAGGTTAACCTTACACTACCACACTACAAAGGGTTAACACTTTCACTACCACACTACAAAGGGTTAATCTTTCACTACCACACTACAGAAGGTTAATCTTTCACTACCACACTACAAAAGGTTAACACTTTTGCTACCACACTACAGAAGGTTAACCTTTCACTACCATACTACAGACGGTTATATATCGTATAGCTTACGCTCTGCGCCTACTGGAATATATCCCATATCAGTTCTATATACTGAATACATTTCTCCACATGTACCTATACACACCCATCCGCCTGGCCACACCCCCATCCGCTCCATAAGCAGGCGTGTGGCCACTGTTACACCCCGTTCAAAGCCGGCTACAAGGCTGTAGCGGCTCCGCCACTGATAGGTGCTGCAAGCGCGAGCGATCACGACTCCATTTTTTTAATCCCTGCATACAAACAAAGATCGCGTGACGTCGTCGTGTCACGTGAGACAAAAAAGTGACCGCGTCGTCAGTGGACCTGTTTGTCCTGTATGCAAATTGCATAGGGTCCATATCACTGGGGAGAGAGGCACAAATGTGGTCCTTGACCAGCCTCTCGAAACATTTCATGACCACAGAGGTGAGTGCCACCGGTCTGTAGTCATTTGGACATGTTGGGGAGGGTTTCTTCGGTACAGGGATGATGGTAGACATCTTGAAGCAGGCAGGGACTACTGACTCCGCCAGGGATTGATTAAATATGGCGGTGAACACCGGGGCAAGCTGGTTTGCACAGGACTTAAGTATGCGTCCTGTTATACCATCTGGGCCCGCAGCCTTCCTGTTAAATTAGTATAACAACAGGAACAGTGTATTGCACTACTAAAGCTACCTAGCATGTCCTATATGCTCTGTAAATACTATGTACAGATACCGAGATGGCACACCATGTTACCTGTTTATTGCACTGTTGTTTTTTATAGGATTCTATTATATGTTGTACCACTGTATTATTATTGGATTCTATTATATGTTGTACCACTGTATTGCACATCGTCGCGGGCAAGACCAGCCGCATTTCATTGTATACCTGTATGCCGTGACAATTAAAACTCTTGACTTGACTTGACTTGACTATACTAACAGCTCCTTCCCTATTTTCACCACGGCGAGTGTCTGTATACACCACTTGAGTTTAGTGTAAAATGGTTGGAAAGGAGTTACGTTGAAGAGAAGGAGCTGCCTTGACATTATATCTTTGTTTTCTCTCTCACTATTTTTTGAGGAAATACAGCGATGATGTCTCCGCCACTGGAGTGTCTAGAAGATGATGATCATTCTGACCTCCATTGGAGCTTCGTAGTAGGGGCTTGCGTCGCTGAGCAGTCCCCGCCGGCATTACCTGCGGCTCTGCAGTTGGACACTTTGCTTGGGAGGCGCTCTGCAGTGTGAGGGCTGGCGGCCTCTCTGGGGCGGGGGATGTTTTTGCAACGCGGGCGCCAGGTGTGTTGGTTGTGGGGGGAACAGCTACACAGTTTACAAAGATCCTGCCCCCGGCTGGTATCCTTTTTTCGCTGCCTCTTAGCGGCGTGGAGAGGGTTCTGGTTTGATGCCCACGTTAACATGAGCTCCTCATCGGGAGCTTTGTTTTATTGGGACTGTGTTCCGAATCTGCGGTTCAATTCCCCGGGTTTCTGGACAAACGGATACCCTCTGTCGCCATGCTGGCCCTGCTTTTCAAGATGAAAAACACCCGGCGCGAGGGAGGTGAGCTTGGTGTTTCATTATGAGAATATCTCCATGCTCAAGTCGGCTATAGTCCGCGAGGGACTTGTTGCCGGCACCGCTGTGTCTGGTAAACACCGTTCTGAAGAGGGACGTGTTGCCTTCGTTTTCTCTTCTCTCTTCGGATGAGAAGAGGGAAAGGCAGCGGCTGTCTGAAGCGTTGGCCTGCATTGCTTCTCACGTTGTACTGTTGTTCAGTGGTAGCCGTTGCTTCTTAGCTGGGTTGAGCTAACTGTTAGCTACGTCGTTAGCTGCCCGTACGTTCGCTCGGCTGGGAACGTTAGCTTGATGCTATCAGTTAACCTAGAGTTAGCTGTTAGCTTGTGCTACAACCATTGACATTAGCCGTGAGAATAGCAGGCCCAGGCACTCTGACTACAACGTCATCTTTGACAGAAGATGTAATCGGGCCTGCACCATGACCGGCTGCAAGGCTCCGGCCATAGCTTCTTTTTTGCCCCACCAGCGAGAGGCCTTTCGGGAGGGAGTTTCCTGGTCCCACGCCATATTTGGGCGGTGGGTCACGGAATTCCCCCCGCCATAGAGTACGTCACTGGGCGCGTTTCTATTGGTTGTGAGACTTCCGTGAGTTATTTTCAGGCTCCATTTTGTGGACCTCTGTTATTGTCAAGATGAGTTATGCGGTGCGTGAGAACTTAAAAAGAAATGTGTCTTGAGCTTGGTAGGTGATGCAATGCAGTAGAGACAATTTGTTCTTCTGCTCTGCTCCCTACTAGTAGTGTATATTGGGTCAGAGCCTCCTCCTCAGGGAGTTTCAGAGCCTCCTCCTCAGGGAGTTTCAGAACCTCCCTCTTAGTGAGGGAGCCTCCTCAAGAGTTTCAGAGCCTCCTCCTCAGAGAGTCTTAGTCCAATTGTTACATGAATCTTTTTGGACACGTGTCTCAATGTTGCATATATCTTTTCAATTATTACTCACGTGGGAAGTCTCTCTCTGGGGGTTCCCTGTCTCCTCTCTTTTATAGGGCAGGGTTGACAGGGGTGTTTTCCCTCGGGCGCGTCATATGGGACCCATATCTGTGTCTTGGCCAGCTTCCTGCCGCTCTCCCAGGCGGCTTGGAGGGAACGTTATCTGGGTTTTTGTTAGAATTATCATTGATATGTTTTGGGTCTCGACATGTACATAGTGCTGGCCCTGGGTGCTTCTGTGTGAAACCACGCATGGGCTTGCACGCCTTGGTTGCTCATCATTGAAACAGCGTTTTTATGGGGCAACTAGGATGGAGTTTTGTCTCTTCCGAGCGCCAGTGTACTAGGTTAGTCTCGATTAATTCTCGTTCTTCTCTGGGGGGAGATAACGGAATAGATCAAAGCATTGGCGGAGGGGTCTCACGCCTTTGGGGTGGGCCACCGGGCACGGCTTGGTGGCGCCCTCTGTGATGTTTTAGATCGACACGCGTACCTAACCCCACTCCTGGGACTGGGGATGGCGGCGTGATTAGGACACAGGACTGGTTCTGGTCACGCCGGACCAGGTCAGTTAACCCGTTGTCCGCCGGGGCGCAGATCTGCTGTTCTGGTACCCTGAGGGACTTGTGCTTTTTCGGGGGAAAAATGCCGGGTCGGCCCGGGCGTTGCAGGGTTTGATGTTATGGAGGTGTTCGTGGTTATGTCACTGCGTGTTATCCTTCACTGTTGCTTGGTCCTTATTGTGTTGTACCTTGCACTGTGCTGAAGGAGCCTGGTCCGTCTCCATTCTTTTTTCGCCCCTCTCTTCTCCTGCTTGGCAGGGCTGGGAGGGGGCTGTCGAGGTGTTTTTGTACCCCTCTGGCATCCCTGTGTACGTCCCGGTCCGCCGGGCCCAGGTCCGGACTCGTTCTCGTCGACCTGTTGGCCTGGGTTAACCCCTTCTTGAGAACTGAAACACTTGTACTGCTGTATAGCCGGTGTATACCCGCAATTGTGTTTTGGAGTTTTTTCTTGGGGGGGTTATAGGAACGACCGCCTCCTGTTAGGTCGTGGTTGGTTTCCAGGTGTGTTGGTAGCGGAGTCGACTCTCGGGTTAGGCCGGGCTTGACCCCGTCTGCCTGCGAATGTGCCCCCGCACCTTTCATGACGTCTGCCAATCGTGTCTGCCTTCTCTGCCTCGGCCCCTCTAAAGGGTCTGGGTTTTTTGTGGAGGCTGCGACATGGTGCACAGCATACCGTATGCCCCTTCCGCCGGGGTGCTGTTTTCAGCAGACCCCTTTGGCGCCTGTCTAGTCCGCAGTGCTCCAGGCTCAGGTCGAGTCTTTTTGACCTGTTACCTGGATTGAGGGATCAACCTCTTTGGGGGTTGTCTCCCCGGTGCGCTGCCTGGTCCCGCTGTGGGTGTAGCCTCTTGAGTGCTTCAGGGCGGCGTGCTGTAGGGGGGAAGGGCCTGCTCTTGGATGGGCCCTGTCTGATACGCTGGCGATGTGGGGGGTGGTGTCACTAGTGACCGCCTGGTGGGGTCTCGATGCTGCGGCGTCGTTGGCCTCGCCAGGCCCCCTTTTCCGGGGGGTCCAGTCCCCTCCTTCGCGCTCCGCTGCTACAGCCTTGCCACGGGGTTGGGTTTTTTCCCTTGATATTAGGGGTTGTAACAGGGGTTTTGTTTCTTCCCGTTCGTTCCCTAGTGGCATGTGGGTTGCGCGTTTGTGTTGTCGTGGGTTCTTCTGTGGGAAGGTAAGTCCCACGGTCTGCTCACCCTGTGCGTTTGAGTTGCTAAACCCTCTTCGCACAGTCGGATCCGATTCCCTCCCGTCCTCCACTAGGGGTTCCGGGGGCTCGGGTCGTCGCTGGTTCTGATGGTTGTGGGGGGCCTCAGCGGGTGCATTTGTCGAGCTTCCGCTCTGCTCAGCTCCTGTATTCCAGTAGGCGCAGAGCGTAAGCTATACGATATATAACATAGTTATATGAGTAATAGCGGCGCTCTGCGCCGGACTCACTGAGGACCCCGTGGTCTTCGCCTTGGTTGTGAAAGACTTGGGAAGGAGCTGTTAGTATGGCCACACCCCTGCTTATGTAGAGGAGCAGATGGGGGTGTGGCCAGGCAGATGGGTGTGTATAGGTACATGTGGAGAAATCTATTCAATATATAGAACTGATATGGGATATATTCCAGATTGATTGATTGATTGATTGAAAAGTTTATTAACAGATTGCAGAATGGGTACAGTACAGTACAGCTCAATACATACAATTGTTAAGGGGATGCAGACCAGAGAAAGACTTTCGTCTTGTTTACATCAGGGTCCACCATTTTCAATTCATCAGGACATATATGACATACATGACATACAGATAGTCAGTACTGCTACATCTATACATTTATGACATACCAGATTTGCAAATACAGTACTGTTTGTGATACAAAAAGTGTCCAGAAAAAGAGTGTATATACCTTTTACATAGAAAATGTACATTGGAGGAGGTTGGGTAGGTGGGGTGGGGTTGGGTGGGTGGGTGGTGGGGGGGGGGCTGTACATTGGAGGTGGGGGGGGTTGGGTAGGGGGTGGGTGGGTGGGGGACACTGTACACTGTACATTGGAATACTGACAAAGCCATACTTGGTCATTTACTGTACAACTGGGTTAGGACATTTGTAGGGGCCAGTTTCGAATTGCAGTCTCCTGTAGGTGTTCTTTGAGAGTGTTTTTGAAAGTGGGTAGTGATTCACATTCCTTTACAGCTTTGGGTAGGGCGTTCCACATTGATGTGGCATAATTGCGAAACGTGTTTAGTCCCTTGTTTGAGCCGAATCTGGGTTTAACATGATTTGTGGACCTCCCTCTGGTGTTGTGATCGTGGTATTCACTGACCTTTGGGAAGTATTTTGCCATGTACATGGGTACCTTGGTCGTGTAGTGTATCTTGTAGACCAGGCCCATTGCAAGTTGCTGTACTCTGTCGTCTACTCTAAGCCATCCTAGGTTGTCAAAGTGGGCAGGGGTGAGGTGGGTTCTAGGACTCAGGTCAAGCAGTAGTCTTTTGAGATGTTTGTAATTTGGTTTTTAGTGCCTTTGAGGTGCTTTGGTATCATGCGGTGCAAGCATAGTCGTAGTACCCTTGAATGAGTGCTCCTGCCAGAGTCTTCAGGGTATTCTTGTTTACCAGAGAGGAGATCCGGTACAAGAATCGAGTTTGTTGGTTGACTTTTTGGTTGACTTTTTTATTACATTGGATGCCATTTTGTCACAGGAAAGATTAGCCTCTAGGATGGAACGCAGGTAGGTAATTTCATCTTTCTTTTTGACAATATTGTCACCCGCTGTAACTGAGAAGCCGTCGGTCTTGCTGAGTTTGTTATTTGAACCGAAGAGAATGGACTCCAAAGGTTCCGTCCAAACACTGTTCTCCAAAGGTTCCGTCCAAACACTGTTCTCCAAAGGTTCCGTCCAAACATGGTCCTCCAAAGGTTCCATCCAAACACTGTTCTCCAAAGGTTCCATCCAAACACTGTTCTCCAAAGGTTCCGTCCAAACATGGTCCTCCAAAGGTTCCATTCAAACACTGTTCTCCAAAGGTTCCATCCAAACACTTTTCTCCAAAGGTTCCATCCAAACACTGTTCTCCAAAGGTTCCATCCAAACATGGTCCTCCAAAGGTTCCATCCAAACACTGTTCTCCAAAGGTTCCATCCAAACACTGTTCTCCAAAGGTTCCATCCAAACACTGTTCTCCAAAGGTTCCGTCCAAACATGGTCCTCCAAAAGTTCCATCCAAACACTGTTCTCCAAAGGTTCCATCCAAACACTGTTCTCCAAAGGTTCCATCCAAACACTGTTCTCCAAAGGTTCCATCCAAACACTGTTCTCCAAAGGTTCCGTCCAACGTCAATCCCACAGCGGCTAGTTCCTCACAGTTCAATATCCAATCGTACATGTGCAAGGTTAACACAACGCCCTTCTCTGGAGGGAGATGGTGCGGATTCGGAGTGATTTTGGTAAACTGTGTACAATGAAAAACTCAGTTTTCTCATAGACTTCAATCCATTCGGCTGTTTTTCTCTTCCTGTTTTCGCTCATTAGTTTTTCACCTAGATCCCTGATTCATACACCCCCACGTGGGGTATCATTGGAAAGCCACACTCATTGGCTACAACCCTGCCCAATCATTTCCAAGATCGCCAAATGATTGTAGGAACTAGAGCCCCAAGAGTCGGCAAAGTACTGTGTACTTTGCACAAGCCTCAAATACCGGCATGTTACTCGAGAACCGCTGAACAGATTTCATCATGTGAAAGGGATATCGACAGGCAACAAATAAGCATTCAATTCGATATATATATTGTATCACAAAATATGCACACCCGAGCCACTAGTGGTCGCCAAAGTGCCGGTGGGCAAATCGTCCACATGTGGGCCCTTGCATGTTAAGAAGTCTTTATTTGTAGCACATTGCTACATCGTCATGCAGCGAACACATGCACATGTGAGATGGGCGACACATAAGACACACACACACATACAGACGCAGCGCTCAAAAATCAAACCAATTCTGCTGCTTGTCTGCTGCTTGTTGCTGCTTGTGTGCCACTTAAGTCTACTCCGGTGTTAATTTTCCGGGGGTGTTGGCTGGGGGAACAAAGGGAGGGTAGTTAACTTAAGTGCTTCCCCAGGGAGGGGGTCGGGGGCTACTGCCCTCAGACCCCCAAAATAATTTTTATATGGGCAGTCTGACTTGGGGTACTGACCATATATTAGTGTTGCAATGCATGATAAGTAAACAGTGAAAAAAGCTAAGAAATCTGATGGGGCTGGGACATTTGGGACGAATAAAAATTTAAGATGAAAATCTGCCCAGCCTGTGGGAGGAAGTGGAGGTGTGAAATCTGGCCCGGTCAAGAACAATAGAGGAGTGGTAGAGAGTGGTAGAGAGGCATGAGAGGTTTGAGTTTTGAGTGCTGTATCTGTAGAAATGTCCTCTCTGCACTTGACCCATCTTTTCGTGGACGTGGGTTGCGGCATGGGGCCGTGCCCGGGGACAAATCCTCCAGTAGGAGTTCCTGTCCATTTTCGTCAGGGACGCGACAGCGTTAGCGTTCTGCATGTTTTTCCATTGAGTTTATCTCTTTTTCTGGGGGGAAACCCTTGCCAGCACAGGGAGAACATGCAAATCCCCACAGAAAGGCCCAGGAGATACCCCACCTGGGTACCTGGAAAGCCGGCAACCTGGTTCCCAAGCGGGAATCGAACCCAGGACCTTCTTGCTGTGTTAACCGCTACACCATCGAGCTGCCCTTCTCAATGCTGGTGTGCAGGTCATTACGTCATCATGCGCCCATGAGAGACTCCGAAAAAAGCCTATAAAAGTGGGTCTTCCCACAGTCAATCCAAACCAGCCGCAGCTGGGCCCACTCATTCACTAATTAGCTCCTGGGCACACGGCTGTGGGCCCGCTTCCCTCCTCTCACGGGTTTACCTACCTGTTTACTATGGTGGACAGGACCACCCGATGGCCGGAAGCTGGTCCCCTCGCCACGACATCTTCTTCCGACGTGGCCCGCGCCTTTATCAGCACGTGGGTCGCACGTTTCGGGCCCCCGTCCGACCTCTCCTCCGACCGGGGCTCACAGTTTACCTCGGATCTTAGGAGTGCCCCCAAAGAAGACCTGCAGTCCTCATCCGCGGAACTGATATAATTATGGCCAGACATTGCGCGTCCCAGGGGATTTTATTACGGACGCGACGACCCCC
Organism: Notolepis coatsorum; assembly: GCF_963971535.1. Classification (NCBI taxonomy): domain Eukaryota; kingdom Metazoa; phylum Chordata; class Actinopteri; order Aulopiformes; family Paralepididae; genus Notolepis; species Notolepis coatsorum. The sequence continues at coordinate 486,231 of NW_028171532.1, forward strand.
TGGTCCGCGGTCAGCCAACGCGCCTCCCTGTGGGAAGCCGCGCAGACCTTCGCCCCGATCCCCACGTCGCAGCATGGTACCCCTGTTTCCCGGATGCCGCGCGGCCTGCACACGGCGGAGTATGTTTTTGTTCGCCACGACGCGCACCGGGGGTCCCTACGCCCCCCTTACGATGGCCCGTTTAGGGTCCTGCAGCATGGTGACAAGGACCTGATGATCGACATGGAAGGAAGGAGACCGTGTCAGTAGACAGGATCGAGCCCGCACACGTGGACGTTTCCCAACCCGTAGAGTTGGCCCTACCCCCCCGCAGAGGCCGTCCGCCGTTACTCCGGTTTTCCGCACACGCAGAGGCCGGGCAGTTGTTCCCCCCCGCCAGGGGGATTTTGACTATGGGTGAATTCTGGGGGGGCTTGTGTAGTGATTGTAATGGTACATAATTCACCCACGGAACTATTGTTAGGAACATTCTAGAACATTAGTGCCGCCCGAACATTCTGGAACGTTTGTGATGTCATGGCAGAACATTCTAGAACCTTAGTTCTGCCTGATCATTCTGGAACGTTCGTGATGATGTCATAGTAGGACATGCTGGAACGTTGGTGATGATGTCATAGTAGGACCTTCTAGAACCTCTAACATTCCTATTTAAGCCCATTCTGTTTAGTTTTCTAGTAATGTATTGTATCTTGTAGTTGTGCTGATGAATATTAAAGGAGTTACCTTCGACTTCAGGACATCGCCTCAGACTCCCGTCTCTCAGCACTACAAGACACAGGATCATTCTAGGCCTTTCCAGCCAGACCGGGCATTTTATGATCAACAACACAAAAAAACATGGACTAAATCCTGTCAACCCGTCCATACAGCCGACTTTCCAGAGCAGTCAGTGTTGACGTACTTGTTGACGTACTTGTTTGCCAGGAAACACTGATTGGGCCTTTAAAATAAAACTAGTAGTGAATGGTGTTATGTATAGCTGTTAGAATGACTCAGTGCCCTGTGGTGAGGTGTTGCTGAGTGAGCCATCACTCACACACACCATGCTGAAGGTTTTCCGTTGAAGTGTAGATGGATAGATATGTAACGCTCTCGTGCGTCTGTATGATAGAGAGCAGCACCCTCTGTATATATCATTTAAATAGTAACCTAGATTGGGGAAATGTCACAAAAATGTAAGGGCCCGCTTATATTATTCTCTGTACTGCAATAAACACATTGTTCTGCTAGAATGTGTCAAAAACATCTGTTTTTATGGAGCTTCTCTTCACTTGGTTGATTTGTATTTCTTCACATAAGAGAAAATTGGGCTGGAGTCTAAATATGTTGGTATTAAAATGTACTAAACTAATAGTTATTATTATTATTATTAATATCACGTTTTATGAATTTTCTTTATTAAATTTAAAAAAAAATATTTGACCTGCTCGAGCTGCTCCGCTAAAAGAATACGACGGGGCTCTATGGAGAAACCATGGCACTCGCCTGACTAAAAGTTGTTTCAAACGAAAAACGGATCGATGTAATTTAGCCAAATCAGCATGGCTGTGAGTGTGAGTCTTTCTCCTTTTACATATCTAGCTTTGGCATGGATTGGTTGTGAAAATGCAAATATCATTCATTGCTGGGTTAAGTACTTCTGTTGTGAAGGGCCAGATTAAACCGAATATATATATTTATTTATATATATATATTTAATTGTATTTGTATATTCTCTAATATTCCCTGATATCCCTTGTATATTCCTTGTACAATATGCATTGAATATCCATTCTAGCCTACTGAACATCCCATAATAGTCTCCATTCTACTATTGGTCGAGACCTTGGTGCCAGGCTGCCATACCCCTCAGACCCAGTTCAAACGTACCGCTCCACATGTACGAACAAGTCCTAGTTCCGCGTAGGAATCTGACTACCGCACCACTAATGGGACTATTTGTTCATAGTGCGTATATATACTGCGCTACTAAAGTAGGACTTCCTTTTCAGTCCAGTTTCTTACCCTCCAATAGAGTCACAGACGTAAAGCCTCCCCGCGACGCCACGTGTGGGAGTAAGGCCAAGTTCGCCTACCATCGGTATTGAGACATCGTGTATATTAATATTTGAATAGTCATATTTGGCACTATATCGTCGAGTTGGACGTAGTCTATTAAGCTAATAATAGTCTGTTAATATATAGTGCTTCGTGCGGTGAGAATACTACCGTAGTCAGTACCCCATCGTTTCGGGCAGAGAACTGGCTGCTTATCCAGGGTGGTTGACCCCACGTGAAGCTGCACCCGAGGAGCCCCAGAGCCGACGAGCGAGTGGACCTGTATACCGGATTATTCTACCGACGACAGCCCGCCTTCCCAGGCACGGATTATGCTTTGTATACTTTGATTATTCCATGGATAAAGACCCCCGACACTGCCGTGTGTTGGAACCCCCCCCCCTGGAGAGGACGCAAGGTGAGGAGACGCTCTGCAAGACGAGGTCGCTTCACGTCTCTCCTCCGTGGACCGGATGACGCCGGCCCACAAAGAGTCCACCTGCTTTCATCTGTGGTCCAAGGATCGCCGGCGCATTGAACAGCACTACAGTGGGTTCACCTGGGATACCCTTGGCCGGATGAGGCAGCCGGATTCTACCCCCCCCCCCTTCCTACTCCTGTCGGCTTACAAGCGACCGGATTAACCCCCCCTAGCGTATCCAGTATATAATCATTAAAGTATCATTGCTGTTATTCCTTAAACTATTCCAGGTCGTATATGTACCACCTGCGCCTTCAGAGATTGGACATTCTCTATTGATATACCGACGAATACTCTTGCCATAAAAGTGCATACTAATTCCCATTCATAAATGTGATTGATTTGATTAAGTGCTTGCTCTACACACCATCGCTGTGTAGAAATAAAGACCTATTTCTAATTCGTACATTTGTGTTGGATCCGTTTCATCTACGTGACAGTGTTCATCATAATATATTTATGCCGTGTACTGGGTGGCCGAATATTAAGTACAAAGGTAGTGGTAGTAAGTATCATATCTAGTAATACAGTCAGGGAATTGTACCCCTCAGTTACAATTGGTCCTTCGAGCCGGAGGGTAATTAGTGTAATATTAATATAGTGTTATTAATATTGAAATGGCCTATGATGAACACTCCAAGAAACGATCCTCCTAACCAACGCCCGCATCGCGAACGACGGCTCCCTCAGTACTTAGAGGCTTACGCTGTCAGTCAACAACCTAGTCTTCTACTAACAGTAAACGCGGTAAAACTAGAAAGTAAAAGTATGTCTAACCCCAACGCCCAGACTACCCCGACCATAGAGGCCCCTACGGGCTCTAATGTAACTGACCAAGTTCACGGTGGGGACCAGTGGGAACCAGACATGACTTCACACCCCGCCAGTACTGAAGAAGTAGTCCCCGATGAGTCCCGGGAGGAATACAACGCTACCGAGAGAGAACTCGGCACGGAAGAAGACGGGGAGAGCACCGTGGAGATAGAGCTCCAAGGCTCCGCAAGGAGTACCCCGAGGGAAGGCTCCCCTATACAACCGCCTTCTCCCAGCGAGGCAGAGAGGACCCTACAGCAGGCCTTCCTCATCAGCCTGAACGCCGCTGCTGAACGCGACCGACTGCAGATCCAGCAGCGGAGCGAAGAAGAGCATATACGTCTAGAAATAAGACGCATTCAGAGGGAAGAGAATGTGGCCCGAGACCGAGCAGACAGCCAGCGAGCAGCTGCTGGTGCTCTACGGGACGCAGAGCGCGACAGACAGCAAGCGCAACTAATAGAACAGCTGATCAGACGGACAACACCCTCTCCCTCCGCCAGAGGCTCCAGGAACTCGTCTAGACACACCTCCAGGGCGGCATCCCCTAGCCGAGTAAACAACCCTGAACTTGACCAACAGACGAGGTCTATACCCCCCACAGACCACCTCCCCCCACCGGTCCAAGCGAGACCTAGCAACCGGGAAGGAGCAGCATATCCTGTGGAGAGGCTAAACCAGAGACTACAAGCACTGGATGACCTAACTGAAGACGAAGAGGAAGAGGAGGAGAACCACGCCCGACGACAGCACAGTACTCTACCAGACCAGGAGGTCCGGTACAGCCCAGGCTATACTCCCGCGGAGCTGCGCTACAGACCCCCGACTCTATACACGGGTGAGCACGACGCACGACCCGCACCGAGGAACAGCACCTGGACAAGCGGGCCATGGTACACTGCCAGTACCAGCCCATACCAAGGATCGGGAGGAGACTCGCCTAGGAGGCCTCTCCCCCAACGCTCGCCGATGTATCCACAGTCAGCGTCATACATTGGCACGCCTATGGTACCCGACTTCACCCAAGAGAACCGGGCCCAGTATACGGAACTCCGCATGTGTCTGGAGACCATGTTGGTGGATGTATTGGATGAACGCCATAAATACGCCATCCTACTGAAGCACTTAAAGGTGCCCCGCGCACATAATATAGCGCTCGCCTACGCGACTTCCACCACCCCATACACAGCAGCGCTGGTAGCATTGGACCAGAGGTATGGGCGCATATGGGATTACGTGATCCAGGAGATCCGACACATCGACCGCTTACCCCCAGCAATAGACAATCGAGCACTGGACGACCTGTCCATCAGAGTGCAGTCCCTGGTAGGGATGTTGGGAGCGCAGAGAGAGAAGGGGAGGCATGAACTTTACGCCAACTCAAATGTGGAAAGGATCTTGGAGAAGCTGCCGCCCGCTCGACAGGAGCGTTTTAGGCGACAGAGGGACCACCGAGACCCGAATGGCCCCGAACCGAACCTCCTCGATCTAGCAGACTTCCTGGCGAGAGAAGTCAGCAGCCTACGGCTAGATACATTCGGACGGAGCACCCCTGGCTCCAGAGAAGGAACCAGACGACTAAATGATGGAAGAAGATCGGTGACTGTGATGCACCAATCGGAGTCAGTACCGAGCAGCAGGAGCCACAGTACCCCCTCCAGAACGGAGAAGTGGAAGATAGTGTGCCCCTACTGTGAGAAAGAACACTGGCTAGCGCAATGTGACTCCTTCCCCAAGCTGAACGCGGAGGAAGCAAGTCAATGGATAAAGTCCAACAAGCGCTGTTTTCGCTGTGCGCGCTCACACATGGCAGCCGAATGCCGCTTAAAGAAAAGGTGCACCAAGTGCGATGGAGCCCATCTGGACATACTTCACGACAGTAACAGACGGCGCCCTTCACCCGCACCATCCAGCAGCAAAGCGAGCGTCATGTACATCGATCCCGCCAGCAGCAGTGGAGCCCGAGTACTCCTAAAAGTAGTGAGTGTGACACTAAGCTACCAGAATAAAGTCCTGGACACTTACGCCGTCCTCGATGACGGGTCAGAGAAGACCCTTCTGCTCGCCTCCGCTGCGGCCCAGCTAGGGCTGCGGGGAAGCGAAACCCAAATGACAATTCGGACAATAAGACGAGATTTGAAGACGATAAAGGGCGAGAATGTCTCATTCTCTATCGCAGCAAGCGGCCAGCCTGAGCGACGGTACCAGATTACAGACGCTTTCACCAGCCAAGAAATAGGACTGTCGCGGTACACATACCCCGTCGCCAAGCTGATGGAGAAATATGCACATCTGCGCAAGTTACCGATCCCGCTCATAGACAATGCTATGCCGACCCTGTTGATAGGCTCCGACCATGCAGACCTCATTGTCCCGATAGACCGGGTTCATACCGGACCCCGAGGCTGTCCTGCAGCAGTCGAGACCCGTTTGGGATGGACTCTCCAAGGCCCGCTCGCCAAATCTCTCAACCGAAGTACAGCCACTAGATGTCTCCACTCCCGAGTCACAGAGGGAGAAACCGCACTCCTGCAACACGTAGAGCGGCTATGGACCTTGGAACAAATGCCCTTTAAGAACGGAAAGAAAGACATTCGCTCTAAAGATGACATTTACGCCATTCACCTCCTCGAGACAGGGACCAAGAGAGTCCCGGTCAACGGCGTGTTGAGATACGCCACGCCACTCCTGCGGCGAGAAGGAATGCCTACTTTCCACGCCAAGACAGACGCCACAGAACGGTACCTGCTGAACACGGAGCGGCGCTTAGCCAAGAACCCCGCCCAAGAGAGTGTATACCGCGCTGAGATTGAGAAGCTCATCACAGCGGGACACGTCACAAAGATGGACATTAAAGAGGCTGACCAGACCACTGAATCGTGGTACGTGCCTCACCACAAGGTCCATCACAACGGTAAAGACCGCATAGTATTTAACTGCAGCTACCAGATCGGATCCCAAAATCTGAATAAAGAGTTACTGCCCGGTCCCACACTCGGCCCCTCCCTACTCGGCGTTCTACTCCGCTTCCGCCAGGAAAAGGTGGCCATCAGCGGGGACATTAAAGGAATGTTCCTGCAGGTGAGACTAGTAAAGGCGGACAAGCCCCTGTTACGGTTCCTATGGAGAGAGAAGCCAGGAGATGAGCACCCAGCCATCTACCAATGGGAAGTCCTCCCCTTCGGAACGACGTGCAGCCCCTGCTGTGCTACATTTGCACTACAGAAACATGTAGCAGAGGACCCAGCAGCGGACGAAGAGGTCCGACACAGCGTAAAGAACAGCTTCTACGTAGACAACTGTCTACAAAGCCTTTCAACCCAGGAAGAAGCCGAGGCTCTCCTGATTAAACTCCGCGCCTCATTGATCAAAGGCGGCTTTGATCTCAGGCAGTGGGCCAGCAGCGATCCGCAAGTACTGCGCAGCCTCTCCTCCGAGGACAAGGCAGCCAGCAGCGAGACCTGGATGGCTACAATCCCGGGAGAAGCCCAGGAGATGACCCTGGGATTGGTGTGGCGATTCAAAACAGATTCGCTTCACTACAGACACAAGCCCCTGACTACGGAGCAGGGAAGGCCGGCGGCGGCGCCGACCACCAGACGGAGTGTGTACACAACACTCGCCCGACAATATGACCCGCTAGGATGTATTCTACCGTACACCACCAGGGCAAAAATGATTGTACGAGCATTGTGGGACAAGGACCAGGGCTGGGACGACCCCATTCCCGCACACCTTGCATCCACCTGGAGAGAGTGGGAGATGGAGCTCCACTCACTCCCAGGCGTTAATATGCGCCGAAGCTACTTCCCACCCACGGTGAGGCCAGAGACATGTAAAATGGACTTACACGTCTTCAGTGACGCCTCAGAGGTCGCATACGGATCAGTAGCCTACTTGCGGGCCCAAGAGAAGGGGGGAGAGATCTACACAGCATTTGTCCTCGCCCGCTCGAGAATAGCCCCACGCAAGCAACAATCTATCCCACGTCTAGAGCTCTGCGCAGCCCTAGCCGGAGCGCACCTAGCCACGCTCATCCAACGTGAGCTCACCATACCGGTGTCTAGAACAATCCTGTGGTCAGATTCCACGACGGTACTCGCCTGGATCAAATCGGACTCATGCAAGTACAAAGTCTTCGTGGGAGTCAGAGTCACCGAGATTCAAGACTTAACTCGAAGCCCCTCGGATATGTCTCCAGTGATGTGGCGGATATCGACCCAGTTACCCCCAACACACTCCTGATGGGGCGGCTAGATCCTGCATTACCCCAGACAATGTACCGGCCTGAAGAAGCGAACGGCCGACGAATGTGGAGGTACAGCCAAGTGTTAGCCGACAGGTTTTGGAGCAGTTTCCTACTCCACTACCTACCGTCTCTACAGACCCGCCAGAAGTGGGTAAAGGAGAGAGACAATTTGACAGAAGGAACAGTCGTCATGATTATTGATCAATCACTGCCCAGAGCTATGTGGCCGGCCGGCCGCGTAAGCAAAGTGATCACCGGTGCCGACGGCAAGGTCCGAGCAGCTGAAGTGCTCGTCCAGGGTCGCACTTACACCCGTCCCGTGGCGAGGCTCATAGAACTGCCCCGACTCCCAGACACAATCGATGATGACCATGACCCTATAACCCTATGACTTTGTGAAGTTGACTGACCCCTACAGCAAACCCTTATGTGTAAATAGACAACGCGATTAATCTGTCTCTGTTTAACTGATTAGGTCTGGGACCAATCAGGGGGTGGCTGTTGTGAAGGGCCAGATTAAACCGAATATATATATTTATTTATATATATATATTTAATTGTATTTGTATATTCTCTAATATTCCCTGATATCCCTTGTATATTCCTTGTACAATATGCATTGAATATCCATTCTAGCCTACTGAACATCCCATAATAGTCTCCATTCTACTATTGGTCGAGACCTTGGTGCCAGGCTGCCATACCCCTCAGACCCAGTTCAAACGTACCGCTCCACATGTACGAACAAGTCCTAGTTCCGCGTAGGAATCTGACTACCGCACCACTAATGGGACTATTTGTTCATAGTGCGTATATATACTGCGCCAGGGTTCGAAATTAACGGGGGCTCGGGGCAAAATGCCCTTGAAAATGAACAAAATGCCCCCGAATATCAGTTAAGGGGGGCAGAAAATGCCCCCGACAGTTTACTAATTATATATATAATTATATATATGATCTACAGTGCGAGCATTTCCCTTGTATTTGGCCCTAATAATATGTGTGTGTGCGCCACCCGGAAAAATCATTTACTCGAGACGAGTGACGATTACAAAACAGCTCCGCTGTTATAATAGTCCCACATTACACAAGGCGCATAAACGTCCAATCACAGTAGCGCCCGAAAACAAAGTCACGGTACCGGCTTAGGCAAGTTATACATTCAGAATCAGACAACGCAAAAAAATCAGCCAGCCATGAAGCCCATTCATTTTTATTTTGAGCAAAAGAGAGACGAGGAGAAAGAGAGGAATCCGGCTGACATGGCTTTTGAAGTGATATTCGCACGTGTTTTTGCGGGTCCAGTCCCCACGGTATGTTGACAGAATTCGCAAAACACCTTATCGACTGAAGCATAAAAGTCATTAGGATACTGCTCTGCTCTGAATTTAGGGCTTAGTGGGGAATTTCTTCCGACGTTAACGTTAACGACGCACCGAAGCAGCTAGACCATTTTCTCCGTGTTGTGTGTAACACGCAGCGGTCCCCGCCTCCTCCCTCCTTGCAACAAACGTTCCACCCAAAAACGGAATTTCTATTTCATAATGAATTAAATAATTGTATAAAGAATTTTCAATGTTCTGTCATCTAATAATATATTCCATTACCTTTCCTATCTGTATCAAAGTCAAAATGTTGGTATCATAACAACACTACAACATACAAAAGCAGCTTGACAACCGATATCCTTTGCGTTTGATTGATTGAAAACTTTATTAACAGATTGCAGAATGGGTACAATACAGTACAGCTCAATACACACAAGTTAAGGGGATGCAGACCAGAGAAAGACTTTCGTCTTGTTTACATCAGGGTCCCCCATTTTCAATTCATAGTGTGCACACGCACAGTATAATAATGCATGAGATAAATAGTTAATAAACTCTGTGTTACTTGAACAATTTTCACTGTGCTCCTAAATTTCTTTGTGTGCTCCTAAATTTTTATTTAGATTTTATTTATTAACATTTTATTTAGGAGCACATGTGCTCCTTGGGAAAAAGGTTAGCGTAGAGCCCTATATATGGAGACATTAACATTACATTATCAAACATAGGGACGAAGACTGTAAAAAAAAGTGTCAACAATGTTTTATAATCCTTATGTTAATTTTCATCATAAAAATTCAGTGCCCCCGAAATACGAAAAAAAGCCCCCGAAAATCAATTAAGGGGGGCAAAAAAAGCCCTTGAAAAAAAATGTTAATTTCTAACCCTGTACTGCGCTACTAAAGTAGGACTTCCTTTTCAGTCCAGTTTCTTACCCTCCAATAGAGTCACAGACGTAAAGCCTCCCTGCGACGCCACGTGTGGGAGTAAGGCCAAGTTCGCCTACCATCGGTATTGAGACATCGTGTATATTAATATTTGAATAGTCATATTTGGCACTATATCGTCGAGTTGGACGTAGTCTATTAAGCGAATAATAGTCTGTTAATATATAGTGCTTCGTGCGGTGAGAATACTACCGTAGTCAGTACCCCATCGTTTCGGGCAGAGAACTGGCTGCTTATCCAGGGTGGTTAACCCCACGTGAAGCTGCACCCGAGGAGCCCCAGAGCCGACGAGCGAGTGGACCTGTATACCGGATTATTCTACCGACGACAGCCCGCCTTCCCAGGCACGGATTATGCTTTGTATACTTTGATTATTCCATGGATAAAGACCCCCGACACTGCCGTGTGTTGGAACCCCCCCCCCTGGAGAGGACGCAAGGTGAGGAGACGCTCTGCAAGACGAGGTCGCTTCACGTCTCTCCTCCGTGGACCGGATGACGCCGGCCCACAAAGAGTCCACCTGCTTTCATCTGTGGTCCAAGGATCGCCGGCGCATTGAACGGCACTACAGTGGGTTCACCTGGGATACCCTTGGCCGGATGAGGCAGCCGGATTCTACCCCCCCCCCCTTCCTACTCCTGTCGGCTTACAAGCGACCGGATTAACCCCCCCTAGCGTATCCAGTATATAATCATTAAAGTATCATTGCTGTTATTCCTTAAACTATTCCAGGTCGTATATGTACCACCTGCGCCTTCAGAGATTGGACATTCTCTATTGATATACCGACGAATACTCTTGCCATAAAAGTGCATACTAATTCCCATTCATAAATGTGATTGATTTGATTAAGTGCTTGCTCTACACACCATCGCTGTGTAGAAATAAAGACCTATTTCTAATTCGTACATTTGTGTTGGATCCGTTTCATCTACGTGACAGTGTTCATCATAATATATTTATGCCGTGTACTGGGTGGCCGAATATTAAGTACAAAGGTAGTGGTAGTAAGTATCATATCTAGTAATACAGTCAGGGAATTGTACCCCTCAGTTACAACTTCTATTAATATGCTTACTTCATATATCTACTCTATTCACACATATGCTTACCACTTGTATCTATTGCTATGTCCGCCCACTACAATCACGCAAGCTGTCTAACGCCTGTCCCGTCTCCCTGTCTCCCTGTGAGTTGCTGTCCCGGAGTGGTGACCGGAGTGCTGGACGTCCCGCGATGATGTCGAGGAGGTTGCGACCCTCTCTCCGCTGCCCCTTATCTCCCTGTCTCCGGCTGTCTCTGAGCGATGACCGGAGTGTTGAACGTCCCGTGATTAAGACGGGGAGGACGCGACCCTCTTTGCGTCGCCCCTGTGCCTCAAATAGATTCGCTATCAGCTCTATCTTTAATCTTTCAAAATGTTCAGTTGCTATCGCTATCAGCTCTATCTTTAATTTTTCAAAATGTTCAGTTGCTATTGCATGCACTCATCTGTGTTTCACTACACACATGAGTGCATGCTTACCAACTGTTAGTCTGCAACACTACTATCACCGACATCTAAGAAGGGAGATCCCCCCTTGAATGGCCCTTCTAAGGTTTCTTGCCTGTGGAGCATTTTTTCCCTATTGTTAGGTTTTAGTGAGTTTTTCCTTACCTTCGCGTGGGGTATGTCTGGGAGTGCTTGCATTCATTTATTTATTTGCATTAATTTTAAATTTGTTGGACCTTATGGTGTTCTTGTGCTTGTTCTTGACTTATTGTTATGTTTCTTCTTGACTTGTTTAAAGAAGACGAGTCCGGCCCATGGGGACATTAACGTGTGTTGTCGGGCCTTACAAATACATTTTATTGTAGTCTGCCCCGTTGTTCTGACCAGGATTACGTTCCTTTCTGCCCCGGTGATGCGCGCGCGCACTGAGTCTGACATAATACAGGTCTATGAGTTGTGGTACATTCTCCTACAGAGAGTTTTTTGATGTTCCACTTGCGTTCCACTGTCAAACATCTCTGGCCAAACAGGAAGTACTTTACTCATATTATTTTCCCGCAACATGTTGAATCAATAATGTTGTTCCCCCTGTTTTAGTCTCTTTTATACATAAGAACCGAAGATTTGTTGAAAAAAGTTGTGAATAATTTCCTGGCGCCTGGGCGCCTGAATACTTTAGACAACAAATGTTTGTTTCCGCGTCTCTGATTGGCCAGGTCATGTGACATGTGCGCCAATCGTGGGACCGCAAGTTTCTACACTGGTTAAGCTTAGGCGCTCTTTCGAAGTTGGTTAAGGGTAGAGTTTGTCTTAGAGCATGGCGATAGAACACCAGCCCTGATTCCAAACTCTAACCTTAACCAACTGCGAAAGAGTCGCCTAAGCTTAACCAGTGATAAACTAGGCGTTAGGTAGTTTGCAGGCTGTTAGACCCGGAAATAGGCGCCGAACTTGCCGTCCCACGATTGGCGCACATGTCACATGACCTGGCCAATCAGAGCGCAAAACTCGAACGCGGAAACAAACATTTGTTGTCGAAAGTATACACGCCACCTGGGCAGCCTTGTTTATTCACTGTGTCCATGGAAACAACTACGAACGCTGCCATGAAGGTCTGCTTTCCTTACGCACTATAGTCCGTTTACTTTTCTGATAACCACGTCACTGCACTCATAAATGTTCAAGCCAAGTCTTTTGTTATTTGTGATACTCTGTATACACCCAATTCAAAGCTATAGCCACATGTAGCTACTAGGAATGGGCAAAACTCACAGAATTACTATTCCATAGTCACTCTGCGCTATTCGATTACTAATAGAACATTTGTTACTAGCGAACGTGACATAATCAAACAAGCGAGCTATCGTTAGCTGACTGCTGTTATTGCTAACAGCTAGATATGTGTGAGTCACAGCAGGCTAACGTCACAGTATATCCAGGAACAAAAGCATTCATTCTGAAAGTTACTTGAAATGTTGGAGCTTCCACGTTAACGTATGGTTTTGTTTTTAATTAATAGCAAACATGAGGTAGTCCAACTAGCGAGCTAGCTGCCTACTGTCATTGCTAACAGCTGCCGCTATTGCACCCAGCTAGCATGTATTTCGGGAATGAAAGCATTCATTCTGAACGTTAATATTAAATCACTGATGCTTGAAATGTATGAACTTAGTGAAACAACATGGCAAACGTGCAAAACGTTGCTACCTAACATCTCCAGTCTCTCTTTCTTCATCTTTCTGTTCTTTCAGCTGTTAACAGACTGTTGTGCTACCTGGTTAGCTAGCTAAATGCATGCCCTTCAGCAGTGTAACAGTCAATAGGGTCAAGTGTGCGAACCATACCATGGTCTTCGGGGGAGCTCTTTTATTTTTTTTTCTTCTGGGGGGGGGGGGGGGGGGGGGGGGGGGGGTTGGTTGGCCAGCGGCTTGCAGCGCGGACTTCACTGTGGCGCCTTGCTATAGTAACGAGTAACGTTACAGAACCACACAGGTCTGCACATATTATTATAATTATTATATTAGAGCAACACTAGGGGCACACCACCTCTTATTATAATAGGCTCTGTAATTAGAGCAACGTTATGCACCTGCTGTGAGAAACATTTTTCCTACCTAAGCCACGGAGCAATGTAGAGACGCAAACGGTTCTGTTTTCAATCATTATTTTTTGGACAATAAACCTTACAAACTACATCAGCAGCAGCCTGGACATTCAATTCTGTCAACATCCACAACTTTTGTTACCCGACCGAGTAGAAAAACATCTAAGGTGCATCGTGGCACATTGTCAAAATATTAGGGATGCCAAGCGGCCACTACACATACCATAGAACATTAATAAATTAGCAATAATGATAATTGTTACTGTAATTAGGAAAAGCACGTCTTACCTTAAAATATAAGCAGATGTTTTGTTTTTTCTTCTGATAAAATGTGGGTAAAGTTTGATTTGTGCCTGCAGCGCCGCCACGCTCCGATGCAAGAATATAATAGAAGAATAGTCTATTACGGCGAATTAGTGAGCAATCATGAATCCAACATTTTGTCATTTTACACATTATACACGACGATGACGATACAGAAAATTGAGAAAAATAGAATTGCATGGCAAAAATTGCATTTATTCTCAGTATTTTAGACACCCCCCAACATTTCACAATTTGGACATTTCCCTCGACAGGATTTGAGACGCCCGACAAGGTGGAGAGTGGATTCTTTCCCGAGGTAGTAGTAGTCGGACACAGTACCGTCTCCCAGCTGCTGGCCACAAAGTATCAGCCTCTGCTGGTCTGGGGGAATTCCTTCTGTCTCCTGGATCTTGGCCTTGACATTCTCGATAGTGTCACTTGGCTCAACCACTAGGGTGATGGTTCTGCCGGTAAGGGTTTTCACGAAGATCTGTATGGCTCCCCTCAGATGCAGGAAAAGGTGGAGAGTGGATTCTTTCTGGATGTTGTAGTAGGACAAGGTGCGTCCGTCTCCCAGCTCCTTGTTAAAGATCAGCCTCTGCTGGTCTGGGGGAATGCCTTCTTTGTCCTGGATCTTGGCCTTGATATTCTCGATAGTGTCACTTGGCTCAACCTCTAGGGTGATGGTTTTGCCGGATCTGGTTTGCACGAAGATCTGCATCTCTGCACCTGTACAGTAAAAAAATTAAAAAGATGCAACACGTTATATAGATCCACAAATCAATCATACATTTCAGGCAAGCCCACTGCAAACCTAGTCATAATCTCAAATAGCATTATCTTACAGCTAGCAGTAGTAGGGTGGGTGGGGGGGGGGGGGCTTATAATTAATTCAATTTTCTAAGATTAATTAAAGATAATCCAAAAATCTATTTCAGTGTTGTGATCATGAGCCAAGAACTAAGATATACCTGGCTAAATCCAACAGATGGCAGAGAATGACTCATGACAAATACAATATTTGTAAGGTGTATAGTAATCTAGACTAGACAATTCCGCGCGGGGTAATTGTGAAAGTGTGGGTGATGCCTGTGCAGCCGGCCAACGGGAGAGGCTCTGTATTGTCTCTTTCCACAGCAAAACGATAGGCAGGTCACCTTGGTTGAGAAATGCAGGCTTCAATCCAATCTATGTTGTTTAGTCTATCTGTTCAGAACTGTTCAGTACTGTCTCAAGATGCAAAATGAGCTCTTCTTCTTCTTCTTCTTCTTTAGAATTTCCGGCAGTGAGAGAATTGTTGAATATATACACAAAATTTTGTTCTAGAATGTTTGATTATGACCATACTGTGACATCACAAATGTTCTAGAATGTTCTATTATGACATCATACTGTGACATCACAAATGTTCTAGAATGTTTGATTATGACATCATACTGTGACATCACAACGGAACATGTTTGAGTGCCATTTGAATAATATAAATAATGTTTGGTAAGGCTGTCCCCGAAGCCTGTTTTTGGGATTCAAACATCGTCAGGGTTCTTCGAACGGACGTTCGAACCTTAGTTATTAATTTAAAAAAAATATATATATATATATATATATTAAAATTTTTTTTTTTTTTTATCCTCAAACTAAATCCTCAATTTTAATAAAGTGATTCAAACTTCGTCAGGGTTTTTCTAACGGACGTTCGAACCTTCGTTTTTAATTAAACATTTTAAATAAAAAAAGATTTAATTTTTTTTTTTTTTTTTTATATGTCCTCAAACTAAATCCTCAATTTGAATAAAGTGATTCAAACTTTGTCAGGGTTTTTCGAATGGAAGTTCGAACCTTCGTTAAAAAAAAAAAAAAATTAAAAAAAAATTGACAATTAGACTAAATGGAAATTGTGAAAGTGTGGGTGATGCCTGTGCACCGCCGGCCAACGGGAGAGGGTCTGTATTGTCTCTATGACAAACGGTTCAAAAGATACAAAAAGGGGGCGCGGCCCAAGGACGTGGTAAATATAGACCAATGAAAGAGGATATCCCTACTGAGTACAATGGTACAACCCGCAAGTCTCTACGACAAACGGTTAAAAATATACAAAAAGGGGGCACGGCCTAAGGATTGGGGGAGTGGTCAACATAGACCAATGAAAGAGTATATACCTACTGAGTATGACAAACCAATAAAATCGCTACTTTACATCAGGGTGAACGCTGTTGGTACAACCACCCACTTCAATGACAGAGCTCTTGACTCAGAGTGGCGTTGCGCGTGATGCGCGACAATATTATAAAATACAATATTATAAAGCACTTAGCAGCACTTAGCACTTTAAACATACCAGAACTTTAGCACGCGGAGGCGTAAACAGGCTTCGACAGCGACTTTAGAAGCGGCTGATTAAACAAGACAAAAGCGAAATACAAAAGTGAAAGTCAAGTCGTCGCCACTCATAGCAAATATGAGAGCTCTGTAGCGATTTTATTGGTTTGTCATGACAAACCAATTACATAATCCAACATGTGTAAAGAAACAACATATTCCAGTTAACGGTATATTTTTTTAATTATTCGTTACGGCGTAGTCAATACTTCCATGCGTATAAATTGAGGAAGCGAGAACACACAGGGACCTCTGGCGCTCTGCCGCGAGTGCCGCGCGCTGCAACACACAGAGGAGCTTGGCGCGGCGTGGCGGCAGGCGTGGATAAGGGGGCGTGCTAGCACGGGGTCACGTGGGCGTCGTGGCCAATCAGAGGAACCCAAAAACCGAACTGCGTTGTATTTGGCATAGACGCGGCCCGGACGCCTATAGCTTATTCCCAGCGGAAGAGTGCTGCCGAGTGCTTCCGCGTTTTCCCTGATTGGCTGCAACACGCCCCGCGGCAGAGCTTGCGGCATTATGTAGCCGTAATCCCTGATGTTTTTCATTTGACGCTTAGCTCAACTGGCAGCGCTGCCTTGCTGTGGATCCTGCGGTCCGTTGGTGACAAGTTCAAATCCCTTCATTTTTTTTTTTTTTTTTTTTTTTAACATGCATTCTTTCGCCGGTTAAGTTTAGGCATGTTAACTTTAAGCATTGTTTCGGAGTTGGTTATGGTTAAGGTTAGGCATTGTTTCGGAGTTGGTTAAGGTTAGAAGGGTTAAGTTTAGGCGCTGTTAAGGAGCTGGTTAAGGTTAGAGTTTGTCTTAGAGAATGGCAATATTCTTTCGCAGTTGGTTATGGTTAAGGTTAAGGTTAGGCATGGTTAAGGTTAAGGTTAAGGTTAGGCATTGTTTCGGAGTTGGTTAAGGTTAGAAGGGTTAAGTTTAGGCGCTGTTAAGGAGCTGGTTAAGGTTAGAGTTTGTCTTAGAGAATGGCAATATTCTTTCGGAGTTGGTTATGGTTAAGGTTAAGGTTAGGCATGGTTAAGGTTAAGGTTAAGGTTAGGCATTGTTTCGGAGTTGGTTAAGGTTAGAGTTTGTCTTAGAGAATGGCAATAGACAGCCTATTTCCGCGCTGCAGCTCTCTCGCGCTGCCGTGGTCACATGGGCGTCATGGCCAATCAGAGAAAATGCGGAAGCACGCGACGCACTCTTCCGCTGGGAATAAGCTACACGCGGCCCGGACTGGCCATCGGGACGTTCGGGACGAATCCCGATGGGCCGGAAGTAAAGTGGGCTGGTCCAAAAAATAATAATTTTAATTTTATTAAAAAAAAAATAATAATTTGATGGGGGTTCGACTGGCCCATTTAGTCCACTCCGATCGGCCCACTTTGGTAGGGTAGGGTTGAAAAAGTTAGATGTAAAAATGAAAATTGACACAGAAAGATGCTTAAAAATAGCCTACTAGCTCTTGCAGTGATTTCCGTCATCTCCCAGGCTACATGGTCTGTACGGTGTGAGTCGGTGTGTGGGCCACTAATGTGGGCCGGTATGTGGCCCAGTATGTGGGCCGGTGTGTGGGCCGGCAGTGGCGCCGGCAGGATTAAACTCCATAGTATGCATTTATAATGCATTTATAATGCATGTTGAATGAGAATGGCGCTGCTCCGACCGGCTGCCTTTCTGTTCGCTCCGTCGAGACTGTGCTTACTTTTGTTAATATTTATAGTTTTAAGAGTTTTGTCTGTACCAACAGTAGGTGCATTTAATGTGTATGACCGTCAGTCACTTATAGACATCGGATTACGGGAAACTTACCAATTGGATTACTCACTGGACCAGCTTTCCGAACCGCAACAATGGCCTGAGGAGATTCTCAGGAAAATGGGACCAGACCCTCCCAGGAACAAAGGAACCAGACGGCGTGGGAAGAGAGCTGGGATCCGTAACAGGCTGAGATCCAGACGCCACCGAACGCCATTACCCAGTATATTGCTAGCCAATGTACAATCAATTGACAATAAACTGGACGATATCCGAGCAAGGATTCAATACCAAAGAGACGTTAGGGACTGCAACGTTCTCTGCTTCACCGAAACGTGGCTCACGCCGGACGTACCAGACCACGCAATCCAACCGGCCGAACACTTCTTTATCCACCGCAAGGATCGTACAGCAGAGTCCGGTAAACAGCGGGGAGGTGGAATAGCCTTCATGTTTAACAACAATTGGAGCGATCCAACTAACGTGAAGGAATTATCCAACCACTGCTGCCCAGACCTGGAATATATAACCATCAAGTGTCGTCCTTTCTTCCTCCCGAGGGAGTTAACGGCGATCGTCCTGATCGGAGTGTATATTCCACCGCAAGCCAGTAACAACGTCGCGCTCTCCAGACTCCACGACGAGGTAAATAGAATACAATCGGCGAACGTTAACGCCGCCATTTTAGTGCTGGGTGATTTCAATAGCGCCAATCTGAGAAAGGTATTACCTGACTTCTATCAGCATGTGACTTGCAACACCAGAGGCGGTAACATCCTAGATCACTGTTACACGCAATTTAAAGGTGGCTACGAGGCTCATTCTGATAGTGGCTTTGGTAAATCAGATCACGCGTCCATTTTTCTTTCACCAAAGTACAAACAGAGAATCAAAAGTACTCCTGTAGTCTCGCGAGAGGTGCAGAAATGGGATTTGACGTCAGAGGAGACGCTCCAGGCTGCGTTTGACTGCACAGACTGGAACGTGTTCCGCGACACAGATAACATTAATGTCTACACGGAGACAGTGCTGGACTATGTTTGTACTTTGGTGGAAGAAACAATCCCCACTACCAAAATGAGAGTTTACCCAAATCAAAAACCCTGGGTAGACAAATCCGTCCGTGAAGCTCTGAGAGAGCGCACCAAAGCATACAACGACGGCCTAGTGGCAGGCAACATGAATGACCACAAGGTGGCGCGATACAACGTAAGGAGGACAGTGACAGAGGCCAAACGGCGCTACAGGGATCAAATTGAACTCCAGTTTGAACAAGCTGACTCTAGAGCTATGTGGCAGGGGCTCAAAACGATGACAGACTACAAAGGCGCCTCCCTCAAACTGAACAGTGACATCTCCTTAGCAAATGACCTCAATACCTTCTATGCGAGGTTTGATGCTGGTAATAACAACACCAGCCCACAAGCCACGGCAATGGGGGGGGGGGGGGTCGGCTGCTGATGGAGACGCAGTGTTCAGGGTAACAGAGCATGAGGTGAGGCGGACCTTTAAAAAAGTGAATATCAGGAAGGCAGCAGGTCCGGACGGCATCCCCGGCCGCGTCCTAAAAGTCTGTGCCGACCAACTGGCCCCAGTATTCACTGACATATTTAACCTGTCCTTAGAACAGGCTGTCATCCCCACCTGCCTGAAGAAGTCCACTATTATCCCTGTACCCAAAAAATCCAAGCCTGCTTGCCTCAACGACTACCGCCCTGTAGCTCTCACCTCCACAGCCATGAAGTGCTTTGAGAAGCTAGTAAAGGGCTACATCTGCTCCTCCCTCCCCATCAACATGGACCCCCTGCAATTTGCATACCGCCCCAACAGGTCCACGGAGGACGCCATAGCCCATGTGCTGCACACAGCAGCATCACACCTGGACAAGAGGCAGGGGAACTATGTGAGAATGCTATTCATCGACTACAGCTCGGCATTCAATACCATAGTCCCCTCCATACTCATAGCCAAGCTCAGGGACCTGGGCTTGAACTATGACCTCTGCCAGTGGGTCTTGGACTTCCTGACTGGCAGACCCCAGGTGGTGAGAGCAGGCAACTGCACCTCCTCATCCTTCACCCTCAACATAGGGGCCCCCCAGGGCTGTGTTCTGAGTCCCCTCCTCTACTCCCTGTACACACACGACTGTGTGGCTCAGCGGAGTAGCAATACAATCATCAAATTTGCTGACGACACAGTGGTGGTGGGCCTGATCTCTGCCAACGACGAGAGGGCCTACCTGGAAGAGGTCAAGGTCCTGGCGGGATGGTGCCAGGAAAACAGCCTCTCCCTGAACGTCAGCAAAACAAAGGAGATGATTGTGGACTTCAGGAGGTCGGGGGTCAAGGACTACAGCCCCCTCAGCATCGACGGGGCACCGGTTGAGAGAGTCAACAGCTTTAAGTACCTCGGAGCCTACATATCCGAGGACTTGACATGGACCACACACATTGACAGTGTTGTGAAGAAGGCACGACAACGCCTCTACTTCCTCAGGCGCCTAAGGAAGTTCCAAGTCAGTCAGAAGATCCTTAAGAACTTCTACTCATGTACAATAGAGAGCATCTTGACTGGCAACATCACCTCCTGGATTCGGAATAGCACTGCACAAGACCGAAGCAGACTACAAAGAGTGACACGTTCAGCCGAACGCACAATTGGAGGGGGGCAAGCGTTGCAAGGGCAAGGCTAAGAGAATCATTAAAGACTCCAGTCACCCGAACAACTGCCTCTTTGAACTGCTGCGGTCAGGCAAGCGATACCGGAGTCTCAAGGCGAGCACAGAAAGACTCAGAAGAAGCTTCTATCCCCAGGCCATCAGGCTGCTAAACGAACAATGAACACTACACAACAACAACCACCAAACGCACATAGCACACACATCCACACGCACACACTCACTTTAAACAAACACACTGTAGCACCCACTCCACACACTTTATAGCACACACCCACTTTAAACAAACACACTGTAGCACCCACTCCCCACACTTTATATTTATTGATGAAGGATTGCACTACAACTCGTACACCTTACTGTAAATTGTACCTAAATTGTACCTCATCCCATTTCTGCTTTGCACTATATAGTACTGTACATTAGTACACTGCATAGTATTGTATATTATATGGTAACTCAGAACATTGTACAGTCTATACCGAACACTGTGACCTCATTTTCTTCTTCTAAATTACATGCTATACTATGTTGTTTGATACTATCTTGTCTAGCACAGTCTCTGGAGCGTAACAGTAAGAAGCATTTTGTATGAAAGTATTCTGTACTTCTGTATGACAACTATTAAAGAAACTTAAAACTTAAACTTAAACTTAACTTAAACTTAAACTTAAACATGTCCCCTTTAGATCAACTTTCCAGCCCCCTGTCAACTGTCAAATGATGTCAACTGTCAACCTGAATTAACATTCAGTATTCAATATGGTCTGATATTAACATTCAGTATTCAATATTGTCTGATTAAATATTAACATTCAGTATTCAAGTAGAACAGCTAGCTAGCCGTTGTGGACACTCACCTTTCCACAGCAAAACAGTAGGCAAGGCACCTTGGTTGAGAAATGCAGGCTTCAATCTATGTTGTTTAGTCTATCTGTTCAGAACTGTTCAAAGATGCACAATGAGATCTTCTTCTTCTTCTTATTTGAATTTCCGGCAGTGTAGACGCATCGTGGCGTATTACTGCCCTCCGCAATTCTTTTTATGGGCTCTTCTTCTTCTCCTTCTTCACCGTCTTTTTCTCCTTCTACTGGACCCCGTCATCAACTACATTGTCCATTGGAGTGCAGCTAATGCTGCTACTTCCTGTCTGGGCCCCCCTCCGCGGGACCCTCCTTGCCCCTGAGATCTTCTTCTTCTTCTTCTTATTTGAATTTCCGGCAGAGTAGACGCATCGTGGCGTATTACTGCCCTCCGCAATTCTTTTTATGGGCTCTTCTTCTTCTCCTTCTTCTCCTTCTTCACCTTCTTTTTCTTCTTCTACTGGACCCCGTCATCAACTACATTGTCCATTGGAGTGCAGCTACTGCTGCTACTTCCTGCCTGAGCCCCCCTCCGCGGGACCCTCCTTGCCCCCTGCTATCTTATCCTGGGCTGCTTTGTCCCTCGCAGCCTTGTCCCTCGCAGCCCCCTCAGCCAATTCTTTACACACCTCCTTCCAGTCCAGACCTTCCAATCCCAGATGTTGAACCGCTATCCTAACAATCATCTTCACCATCTCTGTTCTACCCGTAACCTCTGCCATACCAGTAACTACCCCTGCCACGAAGGCCACAATACCTAATTTCTCCTCCCTTCCCCTCTCTCTTTCCACCTGCTCTACCCTCTCTGCCAAATGCCCTCCTTCAACCCCCTGCACCCTTTCTTGGCTACCCTGTCCTGCCCTGCTAACCGCCCCAGCATACGTCAACTTACCCTCCCTTCTCTCTCTCCGATCCGCGACCTCCTTCATCATCACCTCGCACCCCCGAAACGCTACACTATGCTCCCCACCACAACTACAGCACTTCGGCTTCACTCCCTCTCCACATTTCCCATATTCATGTTCCCCGCCACACCTAGCGAGAGAATTGTTGAATATATATAGAACACAAATGTTCTAGAATGTTTGATTATGACATTATACTGCGACATCACAAATGTTCTAAAATGTTTGATTATGACATCATACTGTGACTTCACAAATGTTCTAGAATGTTTTATTATTATTATTATTATTATTATTATTATTATTATTATTATTATTATTATTATTATTATTATTATTATTATTATTATTATTATTATTATTATTATTATTATTATTATTATTATTATTATTATTATTATTTTTTTTTTTTTTGTATCTCTCTTTCTCAGATTTGTCTCTGTTTTCTCCCCGTCCCAATTTAGTCGTTGTGCCGATTCCCCCCCCTCCCCTACCTGGTTGTTGTGCGCATGTTCTCCTACTGGTCGGTACAAGGGAACCCTGAAGTATCCACACGCTTCCTCCGACACGTGCGGCGACAGCCAGTGGCTCTCTTCTCACCTGGCAGCGAGGACTCTCATTGGTGAAGCGTAACGTGTGGGAGGTCACGCTGCTTTCCTCAAGTCCTGCCTCTCCTGAGCAAGCACCCAGACCTGACCTGTAGGCGTCACTGTCCACAATGCCAGTTTCCCACCCACGGCTTCTCTCCCCCTAACTCAGCCAAACGAGTTAGTATAGCGATCAGCCCAAGCCAAGGCAATGCTGACTCCGGGAGACCGCAGCCTCTTGCATTGGTGACAAGCGCAATCGCCGCTACGCCACCTGACCGCTATAGAATGTTCTATTATGACATCATACTGTGACATCACAAATGTTCTAGAATGTTTGTTATGACCATACTGTGACATCACAATGGAAAATGTTTGAGAGACATTTGAATAATATAAATAATGTTTGGTAAGGCTGTCCCCGAAGCCTGTTTTTGGGATTCAAACTTCGTCAGGGTTCTTCGAACCTTCGTTTTTAATTACAAAATTTAAATAAAAAAAATTATTCATATTTCTTTTTTATAAATCTTTTTTTTATTTTTTTTATATCCTCAAACTAAATCCTCAATTTGAATAAAGTGATTAATCTGATAAAATTAGTATTTTTTCTTTTATTAAATCAACTTTCCAGCCCCCTGTCAACTGTCAAATCAACTGTCAACCTGAATTAACATTCAGTATTCAATATTGTCTGATTCAATATTAACATTCAGTATTCAATATTGTCTGATTCTATATTAACATTCAGTATTCAAGTAGTACAGCTAGCTAGCCGTTGTGGACACTCACCTTCTAGCTAGCCGTTGTGGACACTCACCTTTCCACAGCAAAACGGTAGGCAAGGCACCTTGGTTGAGAAATGCAGGCTTCAATCTATGTTGTTTAGTCTATCTGTTCAGAACTGTTCAGTCCTGTTCAAAGATGCACAAATCTTCTGAGAGAATTGTTGAATATATATAGAACACAAAATGTCCTAGAATGTTTGATTATGACATCATACTGTGACATCACAAATGTTCTAGAATGTTTGTTTATGACATCATACTGTGACATCACAAATGTCCTATTATGACATCATACTGTGACATCACAAATGTTCTAGAATGTTTGTTTATGACATCATACTGTGACATCACAACGGAACATGTTTGTGTTACGAACGGGTAAGTGACTTCCAAGTTGTCGAGGTAGAAGAACGAGACGGAGAATGTATTACTATATCAAAACAGTTGAACTGTTTATTAACAGGGAAAAGCATAAACAATAACAGGGAGAAGACAATCTGTCTGTGCTTGTCCAGCGGTAGGTACGTCCGTAGAATTAGGTGAAGCTCTAGCAAAGAACAAGGAATAGAGCAAATGTTAAATACGTCACATTCTCAACATTCCACGCTGTCAATGAGGAGAAGCAGTCTGACAGCCAATGACAGCACCCAGGTGTGACAGACAATTAGTGATGACAGCAATCAGTGGTGACATACAAGGTGAACAATAACAACAGGAGTGACCCAGGTAGACAGTGGGAGACAATCCTAAGATGATAGTCTCCCGAACGTTACAGTTTGAGAGACATTTGAATAATATAAATAATGTTTGGTAAGGCTGTCCCCGAAGCCTGTTTTTGGGATTCAAACTTGGTCAGGGTTCTTCGAACGGATGTTCGAACCTTCGTTTTTAATTAAAAGAGTAAAATAAAAAAAAATAAAAGTATTATTATATATTTTTTTATATATATATATATATCCTCAACTAAATCCTCAATTTGAATAAAGTTATTCAAACTTCGTCAGGGTTTTTTGAACGGACGTTCGAACCTTCGTTTTTAATTAATTTTTTTTAATAAAATAATAAAGAATTTATTACTTTTTTTTCTTTTTTTTAACTAAATCCTCAATTTGAATACAGTGATTCAAACTTCGTCAGGGTTTTTCGAACGGACGTTCGAACCTTCGTTTTTAATACAAAAAATTAAATAAATAAAAGAATTCTCATTTATTTTTATAAATTCTTTATTATAATTTTTTTGTATACCCTCAAACTAAATCCCCAATTTGAATAAAGTGATTAATCTGATTAAATTAGTATTTTTTCTTTTATTATTTTGTTAGTGAGAGATCCACAAGCTGGGAGAAATGGCAGACATAAAGGACGACCAGGCCCTGGACGCATACTCCTTGAAGGTACAGGCTCTGGTGAACCTGCTGAAGTTTCAAGGAGCCGCCGGCCGCACAGAGCTCTATGCAGGCTCCAACGTAGAACGCTTTGTCAGGAAGCTTCCAAAGGAAAGGGAAGAGAGCTTCTGACGGGAACACGAGCGTCTCCACCCCAAACAGCCACTGTCTACCCTGATGGAGCTCTCAGAGTTCCTGAAGTTGGAGATGAGGCACATCCGCCTCCCCAAGCGGGAAGAGCCGAGAGGCAATGGACGCAGTGGACGAGACAAGTCCGACCGAACGGGGCGGCCCGTTAGGGTGCTGACCACCGTACATGAAAACACATCAAAGGAGCACCAAGGGCCCCCGAAAGGCCAACAAGGCTTCTCCTCCCAGAAGAAAGGAGAGAAGAAAACTCCGCCGCCATGCCAGTGCTGCACCGAGGTCCACTGGCTAGACAACTGTCCCGTGTTCAGAAAAGAAACAGTGGATAATAGAGAATAAGCGGTGCTGGTTGTGCGCCTGTGAGCACAGAGCAAAGGACTGCACCCTCAAGGGACCCTGCAGACAGAGCGGGTGCGGGAAGATCCACCTCACGGCCCTCCACAACCTCAACAATAGAGACGACAAGGCTAAGCCTGACGTTGCGGACGTCCGTGATGAGCCCTCTAGAGAGATACGCAACTACTACGTGGGCCCCGTGAGGGGCAGCACTCCCCGCGTGCTGTTGAAGATTGTGCCGGTGGTCCTGCGGAACCGCGACAAGACTCTGGAGACCTACGCGGTTATTGACGATGGCTCGGAGCGCACGCTGCTGATGCGTGAGGCTGCCATCGCCCTTGGACTCATGGGCGATGCAGAGGAGCTGGATCTCCTCACCATCCAACCAGGGCGCACCACTATTCATGGAGAGAGTGTGGCCCTCACCCTCACACCGGCCAGACGGCCGAAGGAAGTCTTCAAGGTGAGCCGTGTATTCACCGCTGCCGGGTTGTGCCTCTCCAGTTACGGCTACCCCATGGAGTCCCTCATGAAGAGGTACCCACATCTCTGTAATCTGGGGATAAACGCTGCAATGGAGGTGAAGCCCACCCTCCAGCTCGCCTCCGATAATGTGAACCTCACTTTACCCAAGCACATCATCCAGGGTCCACCCGGATGTCCCGTCGCCCTGGAGAATCCGCTGGGCTGGACCCTGCAGGGCCCCATCAGTCTGAGAAATCTGAACGCCCGTCAGACCCACTGCCTCTTCATTGGAGCGGGGCACGAAGACGAGGCGCTGCTGGAGAATGTTCAGAGGTTGTGGCAACTGGACATTGCTCCATACAAACACGAGAAGATACACACTCGCTCCAAGGAAGATAAGGCGGCGATGGATCTTCTCCAAGCCAAGACCAAACGTGTCTGCGTGCGCGGTGTCCTCAGATACGCCACACCGCTCTTGAGAAGAGAGCCCATGCTGACCTTCAAGGTTCCCCCAGGAGTAGCGAAGCCGTGTCTGCTTAGCACTGAAAGAAGACTCAGCAGAGACCCCGAGACGGCTGACACCTACGCCAAAGAGATGAGCAAGCTCATAGAGTCTGGACTCGTCAGGAGGCTGAAGCCTGAGGAGGCGGAAAAGAGTACCGAGTCATGGTACCTTCCCCACCATAACGTTAAGCACAACGGAAAAAACAGAGTGGTGTTTAATTGCAGCTTTCAAGTGCGCCAGCAGAACCTCAACCGCTATCTCCTGCCCGGTCCGACTCTGACCCCTCCTCTCCTTGGAGTCATGGTGCGCTTCCGACGACAGAAGACCGCCATCAGTGGCGACATAAAACGCATGTTCCACCAAGTGTGTTTGCTCGACGAAGATAAGCCACTCATGAGGTTCTTGTGGAGAGAAAACCCAGACGACCCGGAACTGTCCATCTATCAGTGGGAGGTGCTGCCCTTCGGGACGACCTGCAGCCCGTGTTGCGCCACCTACGCCCTGCAGCGTCATGTCGACGACGGCGCCGCACCCCCCGGAGTCTCCGATGCTGTCCACCACAGTTTTTATGTGGACAACTGCCTCCACAGCGTGGAGACCGCAGAAGAGGCCTACAAGCTGGTGCATGATATACGCACCTTCCTGGCCACCGCTGGCTTTGATGTCCGCCAGTGGGCCACCAACGACCCTGAGGTCGTCCGAGACCTCCCAGACGAAGCAAAGGCTGACAGCAGCGAGACCTGGCTCTCCCAGTCAAGTGAGGACGCCCAGGAAATGACTCTGGGTCTCCTCTGGTGTTTTAAGTCTGACACCCTGTGTTACCAGCAAAAGAAGATCGAAACTCGCCATTACGTAACCAGGAGGTCGATCTACAGTACTCTGGCGAGTCAATATGACCCGTTGGGTTACATAAACCCCTACACGACTCGTGCCAAAGCTCTGGTCAGCGAGCTGTGGACTGCGGCGAAGGGATGGGATGACCCCCTACCAGAGACACTCGGGGCGAAGTGGAAGAAGTGGGAAGAAGAGCTCCCCACCCTCCAACAGATCGAGTTCCCCAGGAGCTACTTTCCCTCGAGCATCAGTCTGACCGGCAGCCAGCTCTCCCTTCATGTATTCTGTGACGCGTCTGAGAAGGCATATGGTACCTGCGCGCGGTAGAGCCCGACGAGACAGTCCACGTGTCCTTCATTCTTGCACGCTCAAGAGTTGCACCTAAGAAGCAGCAATCCATTCCCTGGCTGGAGCTCTGTGCTGCTCTAAGTGGAGCCCAGTTGGGAAAGATGCTGAAGATGTGGTCTGACTCCACAACAGTCATCCAGTGGATCCAGTGGACTTCGTGCCGATATAAAGTCTTCGTGGGAACAAGGGTGACAGAGATCCAAGAGCTTGTGGGGATCAGCTGCTGGCGATACATTTCGACAGATGTCAACCCGGTGGACGTGATCACCAGAGGTGCGACCCTCGAGGAATTGGCACGTCCCAACCTCTACCACCGAGGACCCGACTACCTACGCAAGCCAGAAGAAGAGTGGCCTTCTCATCCGAGCTTGGAGAACGCAGAGGTGGAGGTGGAACTTAAGAAGTCCATCTTCTGCGGCCTCACCGGACTCCAAGACCCTTCAGCCACCGACGGTCCCAAGGTTGAGGATTGCCAGACCCTAGAAGAGCTCCAAGTACGTACCTTCCACCACCGGAACCCCGGTCCCGGAGACCCGACCCCCCTCAGCGCCGACGACTACGCCGCAGCTGAGATCATGTTGCTGCAGAGGGTGCAGCGGGAGGTCTTCCAGATCGAGATGGTGTGCTTGGGACGGAAGATGGAGCTACCAAGAGACAGCAAGCTGAGGCTACTGGCCCCCGAACTGGATGAGAAAGACCTCATACGCGTCAGAGGCCGCCTACGACAGGCTCAGGGCCTCACCGAGGACAGCAAACACCCCATCCTACTCCCCTCGAAGCATCCGGTGACTAACTTGGTGATTCGTCACTATGACACCAACTTGTATCACCCTGGAGCGGAGCGGCTCTTCGCGGAGCTCAGGAGAAGGTTCTGGATACTTCGCGGCCGGGAGGCTGTGCGACATTACCAACGGTCATGCACAGCCTGCCAGAAGCTCAGAGCCCAACCCATCATGCCACGAATGGCTGACCTCCCATCCTGCCACCTCCGTCTTCAAGAAGCGCCCTTCCACAACACGGGCATGGACTGCTTCGGGCCCTTCACCATC
The DNA here is from genome assembly GCF_963971535.1 of Notolepis coatsorum. Lineage (NCBI taxonomy): Eukaryota > Metazoa > Chordata > Actinopteri > Aulopiformes > Paralepididae > Notolepis > Notolepis coatsorum. The sequence goes on from NW_028171532.1 coordinate 515,001, forward strand.
AAGGCGGAGATCGGGAGAGCAACTGCTAAGAGATGGGGAATCATCTTCAAGTGCCTCACCACGAGAGCCGTCCATCTCGAGGTGCTGGCTGAAATGACAACAGACAGCTTCCTCCAGTCATTCCGTCGATTTACTGGAAGGAGAGGGCGACCCCATACCCTCTGGTCTGATCACGGGACGAACTTCAAGGGAGGAGAAGCTGAACTCATCAAGATGATTGTTGATGATTAATCCATGCTCTCTGAGGCGACTGAAGAGGAGCCGGAGGTGTGTTAGGTGTTCCGCCTTGGACGTGCTGGCTACCAGGATATCGTCTAGGTAGACGAACATGAAAGACAGGTTGCGCAGCATGGCGTCCATTAACCTCTGAAAGGTCTGAGCCGCATTTTTGAGGCCAAAAGGCATCCTCAAAAATTCAAAGAGCCCGAATGGGGTTATAACTGCCATCTTGGGGATGTCCTGAGGGCTAACCGGCACCTGGTGGTATCCTCTCACCAGATCCACCTTCGAAAAAACAGACGCGCCAGCAAGGTGGGCTGAAAAATCTTGTATGTGTGGAACCGGGTAACGATCAGGTGTAGTGGCGTCATTAAGGCGCCGGTAGTCGCCACACGGACGCCAGCCGCCATTAGCCTTTGGAACGAGATGGAGAGGCGAGGCCCAAGGACTGTCGGAACGACGAACGATGCCCAGTGCCTCCATGGAGGCAAACTCATTCTTAGCGATGGTGAGCTTGTGTGGGTCGAGACGACAAGCCCTAGCATGTACTGGCGGGCCTTCCGTGGAGATGTAATGCACGACTCCATGCTTAGTGGCCGCGGACAAGAAGGTGGGTGTTGTGATGTCCGAGAACTCCAACAGGAGGCGGGAGAAATCATCAGTGGGCGCGACGGCGCTGGACAGTGTCATTGTGGCCGTGTCACTGCGCTCACATGCTAAGGAGCCAAAAGTCTCAGCATTGACGAGCCGGCGATTCCCCACATCTACCAAGAGACTGTTGGCGCAGAGAAAGTCAGCGCCTAGGAGGGGAGTGGACACCTTGGCCAACACAAAATCCCAGGTGAAACGCTGGTCAGCAAAACACAATGCCACGGTGCGTTTGCCAAATGTAGGGATCGCACTGCCATTGGCAGCTTCAAGGGCGGGGCCCCGTCTCGCTGAGTGGAAATCCTGAGTGGACGCCGGCAACACGCTCACCTGGGCACCCGTGTCACATAAAAAACGGCGGCCGGAGAGTGAGTCGGTGACGTACAGCAAGCCTGTAGGATGGCCAACACTCACGGCTGCTAATGAGTGGCAGCCAGTGCGTTTCCCGACCCACTGTAGTTACAAGGTGGCAGACACTTCTTAGCTTTGTTCCCAAACTTTGCGTGGTAAAAACACAACCCTGACGGCCTCACCCGGCGGGGCATAGCTGCGGCAGAGATAGAGAGTGGCTGGAACCCCTGCTCATCAATGGTGTAGGCTGATGCTGCCACACACCTCTTCCCAGCTGAGAAAAATACATCTGCTTCTCTAGCTAGCTGGCGAAAGTCAGTTTTGATGGAATTAGCCATAGGTAAACGAACATAGTCTGGTAGCTGTTGCAGGAAAAGCTCTTTAAATAGAAAACATGGCCCATGGTGCCCCAACAAAGCTAACATGTGATCCATCAGTTCAGAGGGTTTTGAGTCACCCAGTCCAGGTAGAGAGAGAAGCTGGCGAGCACGGTCAGATTCAGACAGACCGAAAGCCTCCTTCAGGTGTGTTTTTATAGCAACATATTTGTCATGTGTAGGTGGGTTTTCCAGCAAACTCACCACTCTCACCGCAGTTGAGTTCGTCAGGGCTGCTACCACATAGTAGTACTTTGTGGCGTCCGCGGTAACGTCCCTGAGAGGGAATTGGGCTTCAGCTTGTGCAAACCAAGCGTTGGCGCTCTGCTCCCAAAACTCCGGCAGTTTGAGTGAAACGGCGTTCAAAGATCTGCAATCCGTGTCTTGTTGTTCATTTGACATGTTCAATGTAATCTCCGAAATACGTCCAAGAGAAAATCAGGGTCACCAATGTAGGAATGCGGTAATGATCGTGAAAACGGAGCCGTGTTCCGATGCAAAAATACTATTTTATTACGCACTCTACTGTCGCACAACAACACTGCCATTCATCTTTCATTCGTCTCTCTTAAACTACGTCATCCCCCGCTAAGGATCACGGGAGATGTAGTAAACACCACATAAGGCTAGGATGCCGTGAATTATGTCCCAGTAGCCACTACATAGTAACACAACCACGAACATCTCCATAACGTCAAACCCTGCAACACCTGGGCCGACCCGGCATTTTCTCCCCCAAAAAAAGCACAAGTCCCTCAGGGTACCAGAACAGCAGATCTGCGTCCCCGGCCGAAAACGGGTTAACTGACCTGGACCGGCGTGACCAGAATCAGTCCTGTGCCCTAATCACGCAGACATCCCCAACACTAGGAGGGGGGTAGGTACATGTGTCGATCCAAAACATTATAGAGGGCGCCACCCAGACGGCCAATTTCATACGCGCTCGGTGGCCCAGCCCAAGGGCGTGTGACCTCTCTACCTATGCTTTGATCTATTCCGTTAACATCCCCCAGATATGAACGAGAATTTGTCGAGACAAACCTAGTAAACTGGCGCTCGGAAGAGACAACTCCATCCCATTTGCCCCATAAAAACGCAGTTTCAATGATGAGCAACCAAGGCGCCCAAGCCCATGCGTGGTTCCTATCAGAAGCACCCAGGGCCAGCACTATGTACACGTCGAGACCCAAAACACATCAATGGATAGTCTAACAAGAAACCCAGATACCGTTCCTCCAAGCCGCCTGGGACAACGACAAGAAGCCGTTTTTTTCACAGAAAAAATACGGACATGGGTCCCATACGACGCGGCTGAGGGAAAAACAACACCCCGTCAACCATGCTCCATAAAAGAGGGGACGGGGAGCGACGTACCCTATGACGGGGGGAAAACCATGACTCAACAGACCATTACCGGCGAGGAGTCAGGGAACTCCCTAAACAATACCCTGTCAACCTGCTCCATAAAGGAGAGGACGAGGAACCCCCAGAGAGACTTCCCACGTGAGCAATAGATTGAAAAGACATATTGCAACATTGAGCTATGTAACAATTGGATTAGGATTCTCAGAGGAGGAGGCTCTGAAACTCTGAGGAGGCTCCCTCACTGAGAGGGAGACTCTGAACTCACCGAGGAGGCTCTGAACTCCCTGAGGAGAAGACTCTGAAACACCCTGAGGAGGAGGCTTTGACCCAATACACACACTACCAGTAGGGAGCAGAGCAGAAGAACAAACGTCTCTACTGCGTTGCATCACCCACCAAGCTCAATACACATACAACAGAGCAGAACTTCTTTTTAAGTTCTACTCACCTTGACAATCTGAGGAGGAGGCTCTGAAACTCTGAGGAGGCTCCCTCACTGGGAGGGAGGGACTGAACTCACAGGAGGCTCTGAAACTCCCTGAGGAGGAGGCTCTGAAAACTCCCTGTAACAGAGGTCCATAACATGGAGCCTGAATAACCCACGGAAGTCTTACCAATAGAAACGCGCCCAGTGACGTACTCTATGGCGGGGGAATTTCCGTGGTCCACCGCCCAATATGGAGAAGACACAAGTCCTCGATTAAGTACTGGCCCACAGGCCTTGCTAAGTCCACATGATAGCGACCAAAACAATCTTTTCCCTAGGAAATTTTTTTTCTCAAGCAGGAGCACAACCCCAGCAGAAGCTGAGGGATTACACCGTATCCCCACAAACATAGTGAAAACAATATATTGTAAACAAAACATGTTTGAGAGGAGGGGGGAAGCCCCAGGGAAACCGGGGGGATCACCCCTCCCCACCTTACCCTTGATACGACTAGATTGAACAGGTACTGCCCTGTTAATATGTGAACACGCTACCTGTTTATTGTCATCACAGGCTGAGAGAAGGACTCACCCCTCGATCATATGTCACTAAGCATAGCTTTGCAGGGTTATTAACCCAACTAGTTGTGAGCTCAACCACGTTAACTAACATTACCAGTGGCGGCTGGTGAATTCTTCACGGGGGGGCGGAATTAATTAGTATCCCCCTCTATCTCTCCTTCTCTCTCTTTCTCTCTCTCTCTCTCACTCACACACAGCGCAACGTGGAATCGATTCATTACACAATCAGACCTAGTATGTGTAGTATATACCAAGAATAACTTCAGTATGAGTACAGGGCTGTACATATATTTTGCATATTGTTAAACGAGCCAAGGCTAGCTATTAAACTATCAATATGAATCGAAAATGGGGGACCCTGAAGTAAACAAGACAAACGTCTTTCTCTGGTCTGCATCCCCTTAACAATTGTATGTATTGAGCCGTACTGTATTGTACCCATTCTGCAATCTGTTAAATAAAGTTTTCATTAATTCAATCATTCAAACATAGACGATATTGAACAAGCCATAATCCACTTATTTTAAATCCAAAAGAAACTCCACTCTCTCTCTGATCAATACAATTAATGAACACATGTATATCTTGTCATTTTAAACAAGTTACCATTCATTGTCTGGTTGATTATGATCCACCCGCGATGAAATTAATGAGTTAGTTCAACAATAACACAGCATAGAGAGAGCAAGAGAGAGAGAGAGAGCAAGAGAGAGAGAGCGAGCGAGCGAGAGAGAGAGCGAGCGAGAGAGAGAGAGAGAGAGCGAGAGAGAGAGAGATAGAGAGAGAGAGAGAGAGAGAGAGAGAGAGAGAGAGAGAGAGAGAGAGAGAGAGAGAGAGAGAGAGAGAGAGAGAGAGAGAGAGAGAGAGAGAGAGAGAGAGAGAGAGAGAGAGAGAGACCGCAACTCACTTTGTTTAGTTTAAATGCGGTCCAGGAGGGCTTGATATGTCCAGGCTGTTGATGTATATGTCCACTGTCCAGACTGTTGATGTATATGTCCACTGTCCAGACTGTTGATGTATATGTCCACTGTCCAGACTGTTGATGTATATATCCACTGTCCAGACAGCATCCAGCTAGCCATTATAGCGTGTTGTTGTTTGTTGTCGAACCAGCTAAGACAGAGTATAGCCTACCCTAGTTCGAGAAGCTTTGTGGTCCAGACTCCAGGCTTGAACTTTCCATAAAAATGTCCATATAAATCTATTTAGTTAGATCCAACACTGTCTGAAATATCCACTGTCCAGAGTAGACTGCATCCAAATAGCTTCTTGTTAGGCACCACAACACAACAGCATCGAACAGCCTGCAGTGCAAAAACTACCTGGTGTTCTATCGCCCTGCTCTAAGACAAACTCTAACCTTAACCAACTTTGAAAGAGTGCCTAAGCTTAACCGTCGAAAGAACTTGCCGTCACGCTCTAAGACAAACTCTAACCTTAACCAACTTCGAATAGTAACTACTTAACCAGTGTAGAAACTGGCGTCGGCCAATCAGAGAGCGTCTCCGAGAAATGCGGCTAGAGCGTCACCGAGAAATGCGGCTACGGAAAGTATAGACACTGCTTGTTTAGATGATATAGATCGCTTGAAAACGCGGCCGGCTTCCATCATATTACATCATATTTCAACGCACAGTGCGTTACGTGCGTTGACCTATTTGATTGTGTCGTAAATTAAATTGATCAAAATGACCCGTATAAGCATTACAGGAGGGATCAAAATCATCTAGCGGTTTCTGGAAAAGGCCACAGGAGAATTCAGTCAAAAGCTAATAGTGCAACCCTTCACCCTTCACCTAGCAGCTATAGGAAAAAGCCCAGAGTGCCATAAAAATAAGAACAGATCAAATGGCAAACAGATGACACATCTTCCTCCACAACGAACAGGGATGGTGCGCCCAATAACTAACTTTTAAGTCAAGAAGTGACGGCCTGAAGGCCAGCACCCGAGTTCTGTTTACTTTAGCTAAGCAGACCAAACAGGCCATTCTGGGATACCCACTGTTAGGTTGAGTGGTACTATATTTCCATCTGTATGAGGGTCGCATTCAGGGACACTTGGGTAAATCATTCTAAAAGGAAACTAGTTCATATCCCCTCTGTAAGGTCACCTTGTAACGCTGTTTCGCAAGACCCAAATCACTAAGAGGGGAGACCTTCTAGCCAATAGGAAAGCAGGCTCTCTGGGGTGACGGCACTGGATGGCACAAGGGCGGGGGGGGGGTTCTCTCTTCTCTATAAAACCTGCAGGTTGAATGATGGAGGGGAGACAGAGAGACAGAGACACGGAGACACCGAGACGCAGAGAGACACGCAGAGAGAACGGAGAAGCAGAGACGGAGAATCCACCCCACCAGAGTTCGAGAACAGAGCCGAGAAGAAACCTTCGAGACGAGCTGATTAGAAATAGAAGTAATTGATTGCTGTAAACCTGATTGATTAAGCTGTTGGATATTCCAATAAAGCAACGGTCAGACCGTTTTCACCCGCAGCGCTGTCTCCGCCTCCACGTGATTTCCAACGGACCACATTTGAATGAACTGTTACTTTAACGGGAAATACAACGAGCAGAGTAAGCTATTCCACTATACATTAGAGAACGAGCATATAGCTATAACATAGAATCATTGAGAAGATACATTAATCTGGCGCCGTGACTGCCCGGGCTGTACATCCGAATGGGACCCAGGACAAGGACACAACAGAACTTCAAAAACTCTCAGAGCAGAGCAACGACGTCTGACTACACCATCCTCGAGCAACAACAACCAGCAGAGGTCAAACGGTGAGTTGAAGATGTGTCTGTATTGTCGGGGTTTGTTTGGGCAGATTTCGAACAGGGGTAGGGAATGGTTGCATTGGCGCGATCGAATTAAACGATTGAGCGCACAGCCGTATCGGCACTAATGAAATGAAGGGGATTGGCGCGATCGGGTTGGACAATAATATAGTTCAGGTCGCGCACTGCTGAGGGGCTGGAGGATTGCGCCAGGTTAGGCGACAGAGACTCTTGTTTAGAATCGTAGGTTCAAATGCAATGACAATAACTAGAGACGTCTGGTTTGTACGTTGCTAAAGACAAATCGACGTCGTACGAATCCGTTTAATTCTTACGGAACAAGAGATCTGGAGCGCGTAAGGTAGTCCTCTTAAACCTCGGAAAAATTAGCACTTGTGCACTGGGGGGTTGGAAAGAACTGCGCTTATGTTCGAACTAAAAACCTGCACTTAGAAAGCGATGAGGCATTATATATTTAAAGGACTTTGGTATGTAACAATGTATATATGTTGTTAAGATGAAATAGGATGACACATGCATGGTATCATGGCTATAATCAAACGTACGTCATCATAACGCTAAACGTCGCGGATTACTATATTACAACCAATACGGAATAAAGCCGTTTTATACCCGGGAAGCTACTGCTATACAAAGCAGGGCTAATACATGCTAAGCTACGTTGCAAGCTAACGGGGAATGCTTGGGGCTAATAATGTTTAGTACGACTGATGTGTTGAGATGACGGAACTTATAGCTTCATCCATGGTGGCTGAAAAGCTACCAAATGGTGCTACATGATGTATAAGGTTAACCAGTGCTAAGAATGATTATGTTGCTGAATGGAAGTATGAGTGTAACTGTGCGGATGAGAGAGAATGTGTGTGAATGAGTCTGCTAGAGGTTATGACTTATGAAGTGGATGCCAGTATTTTTTGTATCATTATGATAACTCTAGGGACGGGAACGGCCGCGGAGACACCATAACACTGTCCGCGAGAACGTCGTACATACCGTATGGACGCTGCGTTGTGATATCGAATGAATTGAGTGAATGGCGAGTGAGATGGAACCAAATGGATGTGTCACGTTATTTGAATTTTTTTGAATCAGTGGTAATGAGGTTGTGGTTTAATGTGGTAAAGATCAAAGAAAGCAGGGTTCTTCTTCTGCTTCGATGAATAAATGGCAGATTGCGGCCACCACTGATGACGTCACTAGGAGCATCTGCTTGGTGGGGGCCTAGAGGGGGTGCGTTAGATTTGAAATACGGGGCTGGATCGGGAGCGTTAGATTTAAAATACGGAGCCGGCCGGGGCCGGACGGGCGTGCAAACGAGAAAATGATACTGTAAGGTTTATAAACGAATGCTTAATACATTTAAAATTATGTTATAAAGTATGACTGGGTTGTGCAAAACGTCGCGATGTGTTGTGCTGCTCAAATCAACAGGATAGTGGGCCGTATAGGAAACGCTATTGTAAGGGGCTAGGCTAAGCTAACTAACCGTGCTAGGCTGATCGAGCGATAGCAACATTGAGCTAAGCTAATGGGGCTAACGGTATTAAGCTAATGGTGTTAGCAGTGGACAGCTAACTATGCTAAAAATGCTAAGCTAACTATGCTAACATGCTAAAGCTACCTGTGCTAACAATGTTGCATGCTGGGAGTCTCGGGGAATATCGCGTGATACTATTTTGGCTGACAGCGGGACCTTGTGTGTGTAAACGTGACGTAAGCATGTGGCGACGTCTCGCGGGAAGCCATCCTTAATGGCGGACTACGATTCGGTACAGGGAATTCTGGGAATTGGGGTTCATGTTGTGTGAGCACGTCGGCTGACGTCATGGGAGGTGTGGCTGCGTGTTGACGCACTTGTTATTAGGAGGGTGAGGGCGCCTTCTGCAGGACGTTGGGAGTACTGTGGGGCAATGGGGTTGATTTGCGAATAGAGACAGCAGGGGGCGGTGTTGTCTTTGAAATGGATACATACACCTCTGCTGTTGCTTGGCCCTCTCTCCCTAGGTGGCCCCCCTCCCTTCCTCCATCCCTCCCTCTCTCTCCCTCCCTCGCCCCCCCTCCCTCACCTCCCTCCCTCCCTCCCATACCCCCTCCCTCACCTCACTCCCTCCCTCCCTCCCTCTCTCTCTCCCTCTCTCTCTCTCCCTCTCTCCCTCTCTCTCTCCCTCCCTCCCTCCCTCCCTCCCTCCCTCCCTCCCTCCCTCCCTCCCTCCCTCCCTCCCTCCCTCCCTCCCTCCCTCCCTCACCCTCCCTCCCTCCCTCCCGCCCTCTCTCTCTCTCTCTCTCCCTCCCTCCTCCCTCCCTCCCTCCCTCCCTCCCTCCCTCCCTCCCTCTCTCTCTCTCTCTCCCTCTCCCTCCCTCCCTCCCTCCCTCCCTCCCTCCCTCCCTCCCTCCCTCCCTCCCTCCCTCCCTCCCTCCCTCCCTCCCTCCCTCTCTCTCTCTCTCTCTCTCTCTCTCTCCCTCCCTCCCTCCCTCCCTCCCTCCCTCCCTCCCTCCCTCCCTCCCTCCCTCCCTCCCTCCCTCCCTCCCTCCCTCCCTCCCTCTCTCTCTCTCTCTCTCTCTCCCTCTCTCTCTCCCTCCCTCCCTCTCCTCTCCTCTCCTCTCTCTCCCTCCCTCACCTCCTTTTCTTCCTACATCCCTCCCTCCCATTTCCACTCCCTCCCTCCTTTTTTCCCCTTTTATGGCTAAAATGGTACAGTATATGAGAGGATACTAGAAGTTTCATCAGGGCCCCCCCTCCCCACTGTAGTCTTCCCTATAGGGTATGCCCCCTCCTGCGCTATTATAATGGGTGCCATCCTGCATTATCATAGTGTGTGCCCCCTCCTGCGCTATTATAATGGGTGCCATCCTGCATTATCATAGTGTGTGCCCCCTTCCCCTCCCCCCTTCCATCCATCCTGCACTATCATAGTGGGTACCATATTCCATTCCATCCTTCCATCTCTAATATGGTGTGAGCTCCCTGTGGTACAGCTCCTTCCCTGGAATACTTCCTTTCTTTCATAGTCTCTCCCTTCATAGCTTCTCCCGGGCCCTTCCCAGTGTGTGTCCCCCTCCCTGGCCCGGGGGCGCCTTCCCGCCCCCTCTCTTCCACTCTCCTGTTAGGGATATATTGGAGGGTTGGTTAGGGGGGGAATAGAACAGGGTTGTGTGTTGTATGGTGAACATGTTGTAATAAGGGATGTTGTTGGTTGTTGTTTGTGGGGCGTTGCAGGGAAAGTGGGAAACGCGCGGCAGGAGGAGGGAGGCAGTGATAACGCAGAGGAGTGCAGGCCGGTCCAAGGATGTTTGGTTTGTCTAGGCGTGCGGAGTGCGTGTTGGTGATGGGCACTCTGGTAACGGTTTTCATATTAATGACGGCAGGAGTTTTGTTTTATTTTTGGCCCCAGGCACCGGAACTTATAAATATAGACGTGGACAAGCGGGCGTTGCAGGAGCCTCACGCAAATAAATTTATAAAAATAGCAAGGGAGGTGGCGAAAAGTGCGAATAAGACTGATTGTTATGTGTGCGGCCTAGCACCGGAGTCTGCTGCAGCCGGTTTACCGCTTATGGCCCACCCAGTCACTGAGTGTCATAACTCTGTGTTGAGGGGATTTAATTTGCCTTTCCTATGTAAGGGAGTGAGTGAGGGGAGGATGGAGGCGTATCGTAAGACAGGGCGGTTGCTAGGGGGTGAGACGGGGCAGGCTAGTTTGGATGTTAGGCCTATTCCGGTGGCAGTTAGGCCGGAGGAGTTTACAAGATGTGAGGACGGCAAGAATGGTGTGTATGTGGGCACGCTGGGGAATTGTGTAGGGGGGGTGAGCCTGGGGGCTGCAAAGGTGGCTGCACGGGCTCCCCCAGGTACGTATTGGATTTGTGGTGAGAATGCGTATGCAGCGTTGCCAGCGGGTTGGAAAGGAAGATGTGCGTTGGGGTATCTGGTGCCGGCAATGAGGGTAACGGATGTCTTGCCGACGCACCCTGGGGCGAGGAAGACGCGGGCTGCGACTCATGCGAATCGTTTTTTCAGGGTGGCGCTTCCTGCGTATGGGACGTATGCTAATATGAAGGAGATTGATCGTTTGGCTGCATTATTTGAGGACATGGCGGCCACAACAACAAAGGGGTTTAGCCTAGAAAATGAGGAGATGCGGTCGTTGAGATTAATGGAGATGCAGACAAGGGCGGCTATGGATTTTTTGTTGGCAGCTTCGGGGGGTACGTGTGCGTTGATTGGTCAGGAATGCTGCACATATGTGCCCGCAAATGATGAGATAGGGATGCCGGACGTGATAGCACATTTGAGGAACATTACGAGGGATCTCCATGACTCTCGGGTGAGTTCGTGGGAAGATTGGGGTCAGGAGCAGTTGGGGTATATAGGTTGGGTGATAGTTAAATACGTTCTCTATGCAGTGGTGATATTTGTGATATTGGTTGTGTGTGTGTCGGTGATTAGAGCATGCTTTGGGTGTCTGATTAGGACTCTCTGCGCAGCCGGTCCGGCGGTGGAGAAGTCACTCCGCTCGGCTGCACCTGTTATGACTAAGATGATGGCGGTAGAGGAGGATGACGAAGGGGGCCGAGCGGAGGTGGGCGTTCCGTTGGTGCCGAGGTACCATGAGTACGCCCTGTCTGTCATTTTTTGATCTGGACTGCTGGACAGTCTGGGTCGATGGGTGGGGGATGGGGTGTGCAGAGGGGTATGGTATTGGGGGACGTGCCTGGGGATATTGTGAAAGTAATGTTGTTTTTGTGAATGAGTTTTGTTTCCATAGTAGGTACATGGAGAGGAATGTGTTGAGTTGTTAGGTCCCTGGGGTCTGGTGCTGAGTCTGTACGGTTATGCATGACCGTTTAGCAGGGCACTGGGCTTCCTGGGGTTAGTGACAAGGTGGGGTGCCTGGGCGTTAACTACCTTGTACCTGTGGTGAGGTTATCCTGTCCTCTGTGGGGAGTCTGTAATGGACGCTTCGGAAAACAGAGGGTGGGGCCTCGCGGCGTGCAGGGAGTGATGTCAGAAGGTGCGTAAAAACAAATGTTGGTGGACACGTGTCTAAGGGAGACAAATGTCCACTGGGGGGAAGTAGTATTGAAAAATGGAAACAGAAGAATGAATGAAATGTGTAATGAGGGCTGAGACACTAATCAAAAAATGTTGTGATTTTCGAGGTGAAACAGAATATTGGAGCGGGACCACGGGGGAAACATCGGAAAGCGGAAATTCGACGAAGGAGGAGTCAACATAGAAGCAGAAATAAGGGAGTAGACACCGGAAACGCAAACACCACTGTCAATCACAACATCTCTCAAACATTTGAAAACGTTGTATGAATTAAGTAAAGGATTATTCATACTGTTGATAAAAAATCTCTCAAAAATTAGATGTGGTATGAATATTAGATCGAAGATATATTCATACTGAAAAAACGGAGTAAAGTGAAATTCCAGTTGAAAAATTAAAAAGAACTGTTGTATTTTGTGCTCTATTTTTCAGCAGTTCTGCCAGGCAACAAGGGCACCGCAAGTCAGGTAAGACTACAGATCACCAGTGAAAAGGGAAAGAAGAGAATAGACAGGGCTACAAGTACCGTTAGCGGTTGTTCGAGTAGGAGATAGTCACAAAAGCATAGACACCTACACTTAGACAGGGAATACAAAGATCACTCTTGCCTGCTACCATTTTTAAAAATAAAATAGGACACAGAAAGAGGAATTAAAAACCTCTAGTACATGAGAAGAAGAAACGCATATAGAAAAATGACAACGGAGGCAAATAAAGATGTGAGTACACCAATTGGTTGGATGGAGGATAACCCGATACAAGTGCTTGCTAAAAATAATCCTTACACAGAGGACAATCCTTACTATGTGGAAAGACTTATTGAATTATCAAAGAAATGGAATAAAAGATGGCCACACATCACCAAACCCTGGCCTATTGAGGGCTCTTTTGATTTAGAAATAATATCAGATCTGCATGCTCTAATTAGGACATATAGAACGGGGGAGGAAAAAGTGGGAAAGATGACAATCAGAGGGAAAAAACGCATGCAAGAAATGGACGCCTTATCAAAATTCGCTCGGGAAGCTGAGAGAAGGAAGAGTAAGGGAGAGGACAGTTCAACTGTCAATGAGGAGGCCCTACCGACAGAGGAGCTAGCTCCCGTCCTGATCACTCCCCAGGCCCCTAAAAAGACAATAGTCACCTCCCAAAGAGCAACTGAGGTAAATATAGCACCTCCACCTTATGCCAGCAGGAATAGGGAACCAATCTATCCTATCCTGCCTATAATAGACATGGATAGCCAATATGAGATAACCAACAATAGCGGCCATAGAACAGAGATGGGACGGGCAGTGACAACAATCACCCTAACGCCTGAAGCAGACGAAACAGAGGGGGAGAGAAGAAGGGAGCGAGACGTTCAGTCCCACAGTATTCCTTATCCCAGGGCGGAGGAGAGATATCGAGACGAAGAGAGACATCGATGCATACATGAACCGCTCACTGCCGCAAAGAAAGAAATTCTCTGGGCGGAAGGAGAGGGACGCCGAAGCGAAGACATTAGGGAGTTAGATGACCAAATAGATAGTCTATACGACAGGAGTCTCAGCCACAGAAGAGACTATCCCCAGGAGAGGTCAAGACAAGCTCCCAGCCGTCGCCGGCCCTCTCCCCCCGCAACCCACGAATGATTTGATTTGATTTGATTTGATATTTTTTATTTTCGTGTCTTACATACAGATGTATGCCCAGCCCATATGGGCTTACAAGACACATAACAATAAGTATATAATAATATACTTTACCAATTACTTAACAAATTACATAGACCAAGATGGCCATAAAAAAAGAAAAATACAAGAAAATACAATAAAACGTAATATAACACAAGCTGTACTCAATGTAAATAAACAGAAAAACAGAAAAACAAGGTGAATTCAAATACAATTATATAGGATACAGTGTGTTTTGTCTCAGGTGCCATGCCTTCTCCAAAAATCCTGCAAAACCGAAGACTGGGAAGACACAGAGGACGAGGAACAGACATGGGAGCCCCTGAACAGGTACCAGGAGAAAGACAGAGAACGAGAGGAAGAGGAGAGAAGGGAGAGACCCACCAGAGGAGTGACGCCGAAGAGGTTACCTGCTCCACGATTCACTACCCCACTCTCCGTTTCCGCACCTACCCTCGAAGAAAGCAACCAGCTGCTGAAACTGACGGCTACCATGGAGGAATTAAAGCGACGACATCATGGAATGAGTAAGGAAAACCGAGAGATGGAAGCACAGATACAGTCCTACCACGAGGCCCAAGACACTGATTCCGCGGGATACCAAGCAAGCACCGCACGACAAGAATTGGAAGAACAAATGAAGAAAGCAAAGGATGAAATCAAAGCGTTGAAAAAGTCGGAAGAAAAAAGAGTGACCAGATCCAGTACCCGAGAGCCTACGGCCAGCATGCAACCCTTGATGATAAGACATCAGGGATTGGAGTACCAGCCATGGAATGCTTCAGACATGTCCCAAATATCGGAGAAGTTGCCCTCCCTCCAGAATGGGGCTTTTCCGTGGATTGCCAAGCTGGAGGAAATGATGGTAGGCCAACAGCTGGCTATCGGAGATGTCAAGCGATTGCTCTCTCACAAAGTAGGAGTCGCTGGCATGGAAGAACTACTAACCAAGGCTGCTATGGTGCGGTACGTAGTTTCAGGAGCCCACGACCAGGACCTTTTCGCCGCCCACAGAGGAGCACTGTGGCGAGTCCTGCGGGAAACCTATCAAACCCTGATGCATCCAGACAAGATCCACATTGGTGCCTTGGAACCTGATACCCCCCCCAGAGAGTATGTGGCAAAGGCCTACGCCACCTGGAGAGACATGACTGGCCAAGACCCCGCACAAAATCCAATGGGAGAGGCGATGCTAAGAGAAAAAATACAGAAGGGCCTCTCCAGCGAGGTGAGACAAAAACTGAACGAAGTGGTATGCCTGGGAAGCCTTCCTTTAGATGCATACATGGAGAACGTGAGCCATCAAGTGGAGCTGCACAGGAAGAAGGAGCAACAGGCCAAAGACAAAGAAACGGCAAGTCAGCGAAAGCTCATGTACCAACAGCCTGTCGAGGCAATCAAGGTGGTAGAGTACCTCCAAGCCATGGTACAATCCACACAGCCCAGAGCCGAAACGGGGAATAGCGGACAACTGAACAACCAGGAAACAGCACAGCCCACAAAACAGGAAGCACCGGCACCCATACAACAACTGAATCAGCGGGGATCGAACTGGCAGCCCCGAGGAGGGAATGGACGTCCAAGAGGAGGATCGTCTGGATGGCCGGCATCGGTTGAGTGGCACAGGGATGGGACGTCCCCAGACGGTGCAGCTGTCACAGGAGACAGTAGAAGACACCCCCCAGAAACTGAGCCTCCAGGAGGAGATGATGGGGGCCATACCAGAAGTGCTGTGGTCGAAACATAGCACCGACATTGGAATGATCAAATCTGCTCAATCAGTGAGGGTGGAGCTTAGACCAGGAGCAACGCTGCCCTGGAAAAGTCAGTACCCCCTGAAGGAAAAAGCGGTGGCTGGAATCAAGCCACAAATCAGAGGACTTCTAGAAGCCGGAGTACTACGGAAGACAAAGAGCCCCAAGAGCAACACGCCGTTGCTGCCAGTGGAGAAACCTGACACCTCGTACCGTCTGGTACACGACTTGAGGGCCGTCAATGAGGTTTTAATTGACTATCCCGCCGATGTCCCAGATCCCCACACACTACTGACATTCATCCCGCCGCAAGCTGAGTATTTTACGGTTATAGATTTGTGTAGCGCCTATTTTAGTGTACCTTTGAGCAAAGAGTGCCAGCTTTTTTTTGGTTTTACCTATAAGAATGAGCATTATGAGTACACTAGGCTCCCACAGGGATTAAAGCATTCCCCACATATCTTTAACAAGATCTTGAGAGAAGATCTGGACGGGTTAGACCTGAGATTAAAATCCCGAGTCATTCAGTATATGGACGACATTATCTTGTGTGCCGACGATCAGACAACATGTCATAAGGAATCTATCGAACTATTGCAACTACTAGCAGAGAAGGGACATAAGGTGTCTTTGAAAAAATTGCAATACTGTCGACCTAAGGTAGCATATCTAGGCCAAACGATTTCAAAAGGCCATCGAGCTATTACAGAGGAACATTTGGTGGCTATTAAGAAAGCTCCCAAGCCAGTGACTGTAAGACAGATGATGATGTTTTTGGGAATCGTGGGGTATAGTTCCACTTGGGTGGAGAATTATACAGAACTAGTAGGGCCCTTAAGAGCCATGATAAAGGTGTGCGGAAATGATAAGTTGAGTGCTAAAGTAACATGGACTGAGGAGGGCCTGCAGGCATTTGAGACCATAAAGACCCGTATGTTAGCTGCCCCGGCCCTAACTTTGCCTGATTATACCAAGCAGTTCATACTATATGTCTCTTCCTCTTCAGATCAGAGGTATGCATGCGCAGTGCTGGCACAAAACACCGGAGTGGGGAGCCATCCACAACCAATAGGATACTACTCCATCGCCTATTCAGAGGTGGAAATGGGAATGTCGCCGTGCTACCGAGATTGCGCCGGGGTCTTCTTGATGTACGAGAAAGCTGCAAGTATCATGATGGGGTATCCAGTCAATATTATGGTAGGACATGCAATAAAAAATTTGTTGGAATCTGGTAAATCTGCACTAACGATACCCCGTCTGAAAAATTATTACAGGATTTTGGAACAGGAAGATGTTACTTTGACTAGGTGTTCCATAGTGAACCCAGCACAGACCCTTCCTAAGCCTGAGGATGGAGAACCTCACGACTGCGTGGCGGAAGCTGAGCGGAGCGGTGTGGAAAGGGCGAGGTTTTAAGAGAGCAGATGGTACCGCCATAAGACACTGTAGTCAGATAACCAATTTGTTGGAAGCAATAATGAAACCCAAACGAATTGCGATTATCAAATGTGCTGCCCATCAGTCTGATGAGTCTAAGGTGACCAGAGGTAACAACATGGCAGATATCGCTGCCAAGCAAGTGACAGGTGCGGACAGAGCAGGTAAGGTATTGGTTATCACACATGAGGTCGAGTTGGAAGATAAGATTACTTACAAAGATGTTTTGACCTTTCAGGAAGAGGCGAGTCAGGTGGAGAGAAATCTCTGGTCAGCAAGAGGGGCTAGTCGGGATGGGGCAGGTTTGTGGCGGAACCATGAAGGACTTGTGGTTGCACCAACGGGCCTGGTCGGACTGCTGATCCAAACTGCGCATGATTTCTGTCATGCACACCGGAGAGAGGTAAGGAGGAAAATAGAGGAGTATGGGTTTTGGGCGCCAAACCTGCTACGGCAGATTGATTGTGTAATAAGTAGATGTGCGATTTGTTTGAAAAATAATGCATGCAGAGGGATCGTTGTGTCCCCGGGACACATCCCCACACCAAATGGCCCAATGAGAGAACTTGTGATTGACTATGTAGACATGATAAAACCGATTAACCAAAAGAGGTACATTCTTGTCGTGGTGTGTCGATTTTCGAAGTGGGTAGAGGCTTGCGCGACTAAACATAAGGATGCCGCCTCAGTGGCTAAGTTCTTATGCCGTGATTTGGTAAGTCGATACGGAATTCCAGATAAAATCTCGTCAGATAATGGCAAAGAATTTGTGGACAAAACTGTACGTTTAGTACTCCAACAGATGGGGATAAAACAGCGTTTCGGGTCCGTTTACCACCCTCAGAGCCAGGGGGCTGTGGAACGCATGAACGGGGTACTCAAGAACAAATTGGTTAAGATCTGTCAACACACAGGTCTAAATTGGCTGAGCACGTTACCTTTGGCCCTGATGGCATGCCGATCAAGCGAGATTCGGGGCCTGCGTTTAACACCGCACAAGATGTTGTTTGGCCGATGTATGGTTGTGCCCGGATTGCGCGCAGCGGGAAAAGGTCCGAGTTTGGACAGTCTGGACCACGAGATGCGTGAGTACGTGAAGTACATGTCAAAGCTCCATGGGGCGATCTATGATTATGTCTCTAGTAAACGAGAGACAGAGGAGGAGGAGAATAGGCGGAATGCTCCCCAGATAGTACCAGGAGACTACGTTTATGTCAAAGTGTTCAGACGCAAGTGGTATGGCGCGCGGCGGGAAGGACCGTACAAGGTCGTAAGAGCTATGGAAAGAGCTCTACAGGTAAAAGGATCTTCAATGTGGTTTCACCTTTCGCATTGCGTAAAAGCCCTGCAAGATGGGCAAGAATTGGAATCCGAACCCCTGTTCATTGATCAAGAACAGGAGGAAATGCACGACGAAGGGGAAAATGAAGACGATTATGGGGAACCAGACAGGGGACCACATGATTGTCCCTCTATGGGAAATGAAGAATTTTTGCAGGAGCCAGACAGAGGAGATCATGAATTGGAATTGAAAAATGATGATTTTTCCTCTGTGGACTTTGGCGGAGTACCAACAGCGGAACAGAAGACGCCGGAGGAGATAGCGATTAGCGCAAATGCAACGGAAAGGACACGGCCAAAAAGGGTTATCAATAGACCTCAGAGGTTTCAATGAGGATAACTGGTAGAATTGCAGCTAAGAGGAAATAGACCTCAGAAGGTCTTTTGCGAAGGAGAAATTCAGTTTTTATGTTTATGGTTTAAGTCTCCTTCGTTTTTTTTTAGAACTGTTAGTCTTATATTGGTGTGAGGTAAATCTTTTCTTGCAGAGTCCATTACACAAAATAGACATATTTGGTAATTACATGGATAATGTATAGTCTTAAACGAAATAAGCTGAGAATGGTACGATCATCTTTTTGTATAAAGAGACGGACCTAGACTGGATGTCATAATAATAACTGATAATGTGTATAACTGTGCAAGAAGAAGAGGTAAGTGGAATTTTGGAATTTTTTTGATTTTTGGATTTAAAAAAAAAATTGTTTATATTTTATGGAAATATTATATCATTTTGATTTTGAAATTTACTGGTTACATAATGAGGGTAGACCCCTCAGAGAAGGGATTGTCGTAAATTAAATTGATCAAAATGACCCGTATAAGCATTACAGGAGGGATCAAAATCATCTAGCGGTTTCTGGAAAAGGCCACAGGAGAATTCAGTCAAAAGCTAATAGTGCAACCCTTCACCCTTCACCTAGCAGCTATAGGAAAAAGCCCAGAGTGCCATAAAAATAAGAACAGATCAAATGGCAAACAGATGACACATCTTCCTCCACAACGAACAGGGATGGTGCGCCCAATAACTAACTTTTAAGTCAAGAAGTGACGGCCTGAAGGCCAGCACCCGAGTTCTGTTTACTTTAGCTAAGCAGACCAAACAGGCCATTCTGGGATACCCACTGTTAGGTTGAGTGGGTACTATATTTCCATCTGTATGAGGGTCGCATTCAGGGACACTTGGGTAAATCATTCTAAAAGGAAACTAGTTCATATCCCCTCTGTAAGGTCACCTTGTAACGCTGTTTCGCAAGACCCAAATCACTAAGAGGGGAGACCTTCTAGCCAATAGGAAAGCAGGCTCTCTGGGGTGACGGCACTGGATGGCGCAAGGGCGGGGGGGGGGGGTTCTCTCTTCTCTATAAAACCTGCAGGTTGAATGATGGAGGGGAGACAGAGAGACAGAGACACAGAGACACCGAGACGCAGAGAGACACGCAGAGAGAACGGAGAAGCAGAGACGGAGAATCCACCCCACCAGAGTTCGAGAACAGAGCCGAGAAGAAACCTTCGAAACGAGCTGATTAGAAATAGAAGTAATTGATTGCTGTAAACCTGATTGATTAAGCTGTTGGATATTCCAATAAAGCAACGGTCAGACCGTTTTCACCCGCAGCGCTGTCTCCGCCTCCACGTGATTTCCAACGGACCACATTTGAATGAACTGTTACTTTAACGGGAAATACAACGAGCAGAGTAAGCTATTCCACTATACATTAGAGAACGAGCATATAGCTATAACATAGAATCATTGAGAAGATACATTAATCGGCTGCGAGGATACAGCGATGAAACCAGTGCACGCCCACTGTAAGCGCTATTGCGTCTAGCCAGAGAGAAATGCGGCTACGGAAAGTATAGAGGCGGTATTATTCTCTATCAGAGAGTCACTTCCTGTTAATGAAAACAATTATTTATATTTGATATATTAACGTTATATTGTGCATTGGAAACACAAACATACTTAAAATGAGTAAATATTATTCATTTTAAACATATTTATTTTATTTCTGGGGCTCAATTTTTTTTTTAAATAAAATAAAAATTCTTCTTCTGCTCTCTTTTAACCAGGGAGGGCGGCGCTCTAACGCCCACTATCGGCCAGCCGCCACTGAACGTTACATGAACACACAAGTTCTCATCACAACCAAACCAGTTAATTTTTACTCACGTAAAAAACAACGCCGATTTTCTAGGTAGAAAGAAACTATACCAGCAACAAGACAATTCACACACAACACATGTCGTATCCCCAATGTAGTGCAGCAACATACGTTTTGGAAAAAAACATCGCTTCTCACAACAGCCGACGCCTCCTGCACAGTCCAGCTGCAGAACCGAAGGTAATACCTGTCCAGCTGCAGCTTGGAGGACTGCAGGTGGGGATTAGACCAGCGACGCAAGCCCCTAATACGAAAAAAACGGTGGAGGTCAGAATGATCATCATCTTCCAGACACCCCAGTGACGAAGACATTATCGCCGTATTTTCTCGAAAAGAGTGAGAGAGAAAACAAAGATATAATGTCAACGTAGCTCCTTGATCTTCTACTTTCTTCAAAAAATTCAGCAAACTTCAAAGTGTGGTACTTTGCAGGCACTTGACGTGGTGAAAATTGAAGAAGGAGCTGATGGTATGGCTTATGTAGGCAGCGGATGGGGGTGTGGCCAGACAGATGATGGTATTAAAGGTACATGTGGGAATTTATTTCAGTTCAATACTGGATATGAAGAGTATTGCAATATGACGTTGAGCAGAGCTATGCGAAATATAACTGCTGCTCTTCATGTGAATAAAAGAAACCACGCCAGTTAAGGCTCAAGATAGAAACCATGCCTCTTGACCACAATATTGTCGCCCTATAGCCAAATTCTGTTAACAGAGTGCAACTGTTCTAACAGCTCTCACATTCTCAAGCCGTTGGCCAGGTCAGTCCTTGCCCATGGTTGTGAAGGACTGACCAAGGTGATTTACAATCGGGGGGGTCTATGGCTGAACGTGCTCCTCATAAAAGTGAAATATTTATAAAGCCCACGGTTTTCTTAAAGCGCTACAGAGAGAGAGAGAGAGAGAGAGAGAGAGAGATAGATAGAGAGAGAGAGAGAGAGAGAGAGAGAGAGAGAGAGAGAGAGAGAGAGAGAGAGAGAGAGAGAGAGAGAGAGAGAGAGAGAGAGAGAGAGAGAGAGAGAGATAGGTAGAGATAGAGATAGAGAGAGAGAGAGAGAGAGAGAGAGAGAGAGAGAGAGAGAGAGAGAGAGAGAGAGAGAGAGAGAGAGAGAGAGAGAGAGAGAGAGAGATATAGATAGATAGATAGATAGATAGATAGATAGATAGATAGATAGATAGATAGATAGATAGATAGATAGATAGATAGATAGATAGATAGATAGATAGATAGATAGATAGATAGATAGATAGATAGATAGATAGATAGATAGATAGATAGATAGATAGATAGATAGATAGATAGATAGATAGATAGATAGATAGATAGATAGATAGATAGATAGATAGATAGATAGATAGATAGATAGATAGATAGATAGATAGATAGATAGATAGATAGATAGATAGATAGATAGATAGATAGATAGATAGATAGATAGATAGATAGATAGATAGATAGATAGATAGATAGATAGATAGATAGATAGGTAGATAGATAATTAAATGGATATATTTTAGTGATGAAATATAAGATGTTTTTCTCCCATGCTGGAGACCTTTGGTTGTAGTCTTGGCATATAGAATGTCGTATTTTATCTGACATAGCGGCACTTAACTATAATCAATAATATTAAATACGTTTAGACTAAGTTGGAATGCTGGAAGGAGGACTTTAAAGTTCTACCAGAGTACTCTTTCATCAGAGTATTTCTACTTTCACTTACTGGTATGTCAAAGAATCGCATTCCCCCACCACCACTAATTAAACTGATTGCTATGATAACCAGTTCCACACGGAGCCGGACAGTGTGTCACTCTCACTGAACAGATCACAACCATGGATACGATACATGTCATTATCTTGTTCAGGAAACCCCAAGTGCAGATTACATTAGCGGTGTCATCCAGCTGACCTCACTGATAAGGCTATGTGTGTGTGTGTGTGTGTGTGTGCGTGCGTGCGTGCGTGCGTGCGCGTGTGTGCGTGTGTGCGTGTGTGTGTGTGTGTGTGTTAACTGACAGCATAACACCAGGATATCATGGCTGTAATTAGAAATCAACCAGGAGCACCTCTCTGTGAAGACTGTGATTGAAGATGATGGCCTCCTGAGAGCCGGTGGCTCGGCGGCTAGCCGGCTCGTTTGAATACCTAATCATCCCTCCCGGTGGTGGAGCCACGCCGATCAACGGGGGGGAGGGGGGTGTCGACATTGTAATGTTTTAGGGAATTTTGCACGTGCAACTACAGGAACACACACGCGCACAGGAACACAGACACGCATGCACTTGCGCACGCACACGCAAACTAAATCCGTCACATCATGTGGAGAATGTGAAATAGAAAGTGACGGGGGGGGGGGGGGGGGGAGGGGGCGGGGTGGATAAACATGCTACTTATGGACACATCTCTACGCGGCCCTTCGCGTCCGGCTGTGAAGGCGCACAGAGCCAATTCAGCCGGTGCCCCGCGGGCTCACAGCGGCCAATGTTTCCCTAATGCCCTCTCCCCGTCGGCACGCGATGCGTAGGCACGCCGGGGGGCCTCCGACAGGACCGGACGCCGGCTGTTCAGAAGCCGCGGTGGTTCCGTTCGGCCGCACCGTATACCGTGCGACGCGGAGGGCGGCGGAGGTCATTCGCGGCCGGTGACATTCGCTATACCCTCGACGGTCCACCGTGGCTAGTTTGATAATGTTATCATCGCGGCTTTGTGTAATCCACGGGGATGGAAATTGAAGGCTTGTTTGCCGAGCGTGAGCGCACATATGTTTGCGTGTCCGTCTCTCTTGTGCTCTTGTGTTTCACACTCCGTGAGCGGGGAGCGAAGTGTGTTGTCTCTGACAGGGGGCACGCGTTTATGTGTGTTCATGAAAGTGCTTCAGTGTTTCTGTGTGTTTGAAGACCCGTATCCGTCTTTCTTCCTTGTGAATGAATTGTAAACAAGCTTGTGTACACGTCTTTCATTTGTGCAAATGTTTTTGGAAGGCGGCCGCTGGTGTTGTGCTGATTTTCCATATGGCCTCGTCAGGGATCAGAGCGTTTGGTCACAGCCCTCTGCTCGCTGCGGGCACGGTGGCCTGTCTAGCATCAACAGTACTTTGATCAGGACTCGCCTTCCTCGTAGATGGATGGATAGATAGATAGATAGATAGACAGACAGACAGACAGACAGACAGACAGACAGACAGACAGACAGACAGACAGACAGACAGACAGACAGACAGACAGACAGACAGACAGACAG
Organism: Notolepis coatsorum; assembly: GCF_963971535.1. Taxonomy (NCBI): domain Eukaryota; kingdom Metazoa; phylum Chordata; class Actinopteri; order Aulopiformes; family Paralepididae; genus Notolepis; species Notolepis coatsorum. The sequence continues at coordinate 538,445 of NW_028171532.1, forward strand.
ACAGACAGACAGACAGACAGACAGACAGACAGACAGACAGACAGACAGGCAGGCAGGCAGACAGACAGGCAGGCAGGCAGACAGGCAGACAGACAGACAGACAGACAGACAGACAGACAGGCAGGCAGACAGACAGACAGACAGACAGACAGACAGACAGACAGACAGACAGACAGACAGACAGACAGACAGACAGACAGACAGGCAGGCAGGCAGGCAGGCAGGCAGGCAGGCAGGCAGGCAGGCAGGCAGACAGACAGACAGACAGACAGACAGACATACAGACAGACAGACAGACAGACAGACAGACAGACAGACAGACAGACAGACAGACAGACAGACAGACAGACAGACAGACAGACAGACAGACACTTTATTGATCCCCTTGGGGAAATTTAGTTATCCAATAGCTCACATGGTGTTATGGTTTGTAACCGACCTCAAACGCAACGGCACAGACAGGAAGTTCAGAGTTAGCCAAATGCTAGGGCGTATTTATTTACAGAGTCAAAAGATGGATGAGGTACAGTAATCAAACAAACGGGGATTTGGCAAGTGACGTTGTAGCGGCTCTGCAGATACTCACAGTAGATAGTGGTGGGGAATTGGCATGTGACGTTGTAGCGGCTCTGCAGATACTCCCAGCTTTCACTCACGGTGGAAAACGGAGAGAGAGAGAGAAATCAGCCCAACGAACACACAGAGGCAGAGAGGTGACTGAGTCCAGTATAAATCCCAAGTGACTTGATCTTCGGTGTACCACACACAAGTTAGCTGAGTCCAGTGAAAAACAACACGGTATTCTTCAGTGTTATTCTAACACACAAATTAGCTGAGTCCAGTGCAAAACAAAACGGTATTCTTCAGTGTTATCCTAACACACAAATTAGCTGAGTCCAGTACAAAACAAAAACGGTATTTCTTCAGTGTTATCCAAACACACAAAAAACTGATAATCCAAAAAGAACTGTTTCCAAAAACTCACCAAAGCGCAACGCGTAAAGCGGGCAGAAAACGAGGCGCAGCCCCAAACGGGGAACCAGGTTCTCCACAGCGGTTCTCCACAGAAAGGTCCTGGAGAGAAAGTAGACCAGGAACAGCGACAGGGAAAAGCAGGTATATGCAGTTGTATTCCAGAACAGTAGTACTCAAAACGACCCGGCATCGAATGACAGAAGGTCAGAGTATATGAAGCCTCTGGGGCGCTGATTAGAACACACATCAGGTGCGTGATGGTAATTGATACTTGACTTAGAAGTGTGCGTTCGGCAACGGACCAATCATCACAGAATCCTCACAGTACCTTAAAGGAACGGAGCGTGTGGCGGGGAACGGACCAATCATCACAGTACCTTAAGAAGCCTGTTGTGGGGAAAGAACCAATCCTCACACATGGTTGACATATGTTAAGACAGACACACAATAAAAGAGTCAAACGAATAAAACCAGTATTCAACCTTTCGTTGAATTTAAAGTTTGGTCATGACATGTCAGGAGCAAGACACTTAACCCCTAACTGCTCCTGATTAGCAGGTTGGCACCTCGCACAGTTGCGTTCGCCGTCAGTGTGTGACTGAATGTGTAATGTGAGGAACAAAATTGTGAAGCTCTTTGGATAAAAGCGCCATATAAATGCATAGGGGTGTAAGAATGCATCGCAATGCATCGATCCTAAGGTGACGACTCAACTGCATCGATTTGAAAATGTTCCCCCAGCCACATTTTGTATTATACATTTTTTGGGGGGGAATTAACTGATCGAAAATGTATCGAATCGCACCGAATCGAATCGTGGTCAAATGAAGAGATTTAATGCCGCATTGAATCGTTGCCTGAAGGATCGTAATCGAATCGAATCGTTGTGGGGTCGAATATTTACACCCCTATAAATGCACCATTTTCCATTTTCCAGTTCTGTGTGTATTGTTGTCAACGGGGAAGTAGAACCTGCAGTTTTGGGCAGTTTAGAGCTGCAGCACTGGAGCTGACGCTGTCCCAAACCTGTTTAAACCAAGACCAACATCTCCAAGCAAAGCCAAGTGCAACGTGTCTTTATTTTTTTGATCTACTTTTTCTCCTAATTTTTTCTGTATTTTTCTCCCATCCCAATTTAGTCGTTATACCAATCCCCCCCCCCCCACCCCCCCTTTCCTGGTCGTTGCGCGCATTTCCCCCCCACTTGCCGGCCTAGGGAGGGTTGATAGATACTATCACATGTCTCCTCCGATACATGTGGAGTCAGCCAGCCGCTTCTTTTCACCTGACAGCGAGGACTCTCATTGGGTGAGTGTAACGCGTGGGAGGATCACACTACTACCTCCCCCAGATCCCTTCCTCGCTGAGCAGGCGCCCCGACCGACCTGTAGGAGTTGCTGTTTACAACGTCCAGGATACACACCCCGCCGGCCATTTGTGTCAGTAGGGACGACCGACCAAGCCGGAGCCACCGCTGACAGCTGGATTCGATCCCACTGTCTCTGCGGTGGCAGGCAGACGCTTAGTCCGCTGCGCTACCCTCAAGTGCAACGTGTATTGAAAGGAATTCAAAATGCACACAAAACCTGCTAAACGGTCCCCTTGTTCTCTACACAGTGGGTTGCATCTGGTGATTCACCTCTCCATCGCGACCAGCATCAATACGGCTGACATGGGGCGACCTATAGGCAGTAAACTATTGAGACAAATAGCCCATTGGCCTGGCTGGTCCAGGAAGAGGGAACACTGTAGATTAATCCAGTAGGTAGGTATAGCTCCTTGACACGCCGTGTCACTTCCTGGGGCGCCTGGACTCAGGTTTGACTGATGCCTCTCACAGGCCTCCTGACATCCCCGGGCTCGCCTGGCCGTCTGTACATCCATCTTCCTCTCAGTTCACCCACTTCCACCCCCTTAGCAGCTGTCAGGGTTTGGGAGTAATGGAGGGAGAACGGCTAGGGGGCCAGTGTTGCTTCTCTGACATCCTTAATAAGGAAGATTGGCTTGTCTAAGAATATCTGTGTGTGCGTGTGTGTGTGTGCGTGCGTGTTGGTGTCTATTATTTATTTCCTGCCTGATCTACTGTAAACATGTGACAGATTGGTGGAGGTGTGATGATGGACGATGATATCGGGAAGCCTTCATCTCTCAAGAGCCAATCTCCGGCGAGGCAGGCGTGTGTCACTGAGCAGATCACTTCCCCATCGCTTCTGAGCGGGACAGTCGACTCACCGCGACAACCGTGTCCATCTTTGGAAAATAACTCTTAACTCTTTCAGGTGTGCAATCTGGTCGCAGAGACGCGAGTTGAGCGAACACATCGGGAGGAGAATGATTGATTGATTGAAAACTTTATTAACAGATTGCAGAATGGGTACAATACAGTACAGCTCAATACACACAATTGTTAAGGGGATGCAGACCAGAGAAAGACTTTTGTCTTGTTTACATCAGGTTCATTCATTCTCCTCCCGATGTGTTCGTTCAACTCGCGTCTCTGTGACCAGCCGCTCTATCGGAGATAGGATCACATTGTGTCATGTTTTGCTAGAGGGTGGCGATGTTTATTATTCCGAATAGATCTACACGGGCTTATAGCCTATAATACGTGACATTTGAAGCAGGCACCACTGCTGTTGTAATTGTCTGGTAATAGCTGTTTCGAGTGTTTATTATTGGGTTGTTGTCGCAGACTCACTGCATGTTCAATTTGTGGCTCGTATGGTAGCACCTTCCCATACCCAGTTAAATCTGTCTTCATATCTCACGCCCCAAAGGCGATAGCGAGGGGGGCGTACGCGTGTAGGTCAGTGGCCAATCAGAGCGCAAAACGGGAACCCGGAAACACAACTGCGTTGGTAAAAAGCATACACGCGTGTGGGCCAGTGTGTGGGCCAGTGTGTGAGTCGGACAAACAGACACGATATAGACAGACAAATTATCTATATCCTTTGCTATTTTAAGCTTGTTCTGGAAGAAATTACTGTGAGTGTCAACCTTTAGTAAAGTCCTGTCTTTAGTTATCCTAAATACATCTTATACAATTGATATCTTAATTATAACTTATTAACCTTAGTTGTATAGTGCATAATGAAACGTTTGTCAATCTGTATTGTTCTAGAGAAAGAATGGGCATTCATTCAAGTCAAAGTTAATTTATCATGGATGATTCCATCATTCCAAGCTGTGAGAGAGAGAGAGAGAGAGAGAGAGAGAGAGAGAGAGAGAGAGAGAGAGAGAGAGAGAGAGAGAGAGAGAGAGAGAGAGAGAGAGAGAGAGAGAGAGAGAGAGAGAGAGAGAGAGAGAGACCTGGAAAGCGAACAGGCTCTTGGAATGGGTGTCTGGGAGGAAGTGGGGGGTCTTTCGATGTTGATTAAACGACAAGCAACTAATGTCATGAGTGCAAAATTAAAGGACAATAAATCGAATCTCACTGAAATTGTGTAGCACAGACCTTTCTATGGATCAAAACCTCAATATTATTATGGTGTAGTTAATACTTCATGTATCCTTAATCCCTAGGCTAATGAGGCACTAAGATGTTAGGGGAAAAAAAAGAATGTATGCCAATGACAGGAAGTAAGTAGTGGTATGTGTGTGTGTGTGTGTGTGTGTGTGTGTGTGTGTGTGTGTGTGTGTGTGTGTGTGTGTGTGTGTGTGTGTGTGTGTGTGTGTGTGTGTGTGTGTGTGTGTGTGTGTGTGTGTGTGTGTGTGTGTGTGTGTGTGTGTGTGTATGTGTGTGTGTGTGTGTGTGTGTGCACTGTGCACGAGTGCACATCTAGGGGCGGCATGTAGATTTTGGTCCCCCTGATGTTGACTCCTTAGCCACAGCCTTGGGTTGTTTAATACTGGACAAGTGTTTCATAACGGCCGTTGTGTGGGCGGGTTTCGGGGCCGGTGCGTGGGTCGGCGTGTGGGCTGGTGCGTCTGAATGTCCCGGGCTGAATTTGTGTCCCAGTCCGCCCCTGGATGGAGGTGGTTAGAGACACTAGCTCATGCAGCATAGCCCTAACTGATCATATAGATGGACGCGCTTTTTCCTCTGTGTGCTGGTCGATGTTTAAACTCTCATCCTGGGTCTTTCCCGTGCTCCTTCCTTTCGCGAAATATGCCCAAATTGCTCCTAGAACATAAAACATGGTAAAAGAGATCCATGTAAGCTAATTTAGCTAACTGTTTATTGGCAACAGGCAGGGGTGTAAAAAGTAGCCAGAAATTATACTAAAGTGAAAGTATGGGTACCGTCTAAAAATCGTACTCAAGTAAAAGAGTATCTGGCTAAAAACACACTTGAGTAAAACTAAAAAGGTTTCTACTTTTAAATGTACTTAAGTACTAAAAAGTTAAAGTAAAAACTTTTAGTCTGACCGTCTATTCTTCTGATAGCAGGTGTTTAATCAAAGATCCCCGCTTTCTAGTCTTGCACAGCATGGGTATGGGCGGGTTCATTTTCCATTGATGGGGATTTGATTGGCTGTTTTTAAATAAAGTGCGGCCGCACTATTAATAATGTTAACGTTAGTTCGGCCAGAGAAACAAATATACTAATAAAAATAGTTGGACCTGCAAGATTTGTACTTTGTACTTTGTAGATCTGCATTTTAAATGTAAGGAGTAAAAAGTACGTTTTCTTTTCTCTGAAATGTAATTGAGTAAAAGTACAAATATACAAACCTAATAATACTTGAGTAAAGTACAAATCCCAAAAAACAGTACTTAAGTATTGTAACAAAGTACAATTACTCAAGTACTTTACACCCCTGGCAACAGGAAGTACTTACAGGTATATGGAACACAAACCGACTGTCTTGGCCAGTTCATGAACAAAACTGAAACTCCTCCTCCTCCTCCTCCTCCTCCTCCTCCTCCTCCTCCTCCTCCTGCTCCTCCTCCTCCTCCTCCTCCTCCTCCTCCTCCTGCTCCTCCTCCTCCTCCTCCTCCTCCTCCTCCTCCTCCTCCTCCTCTCTCCTCTCACCACCCAGCAGCTCCATCAGGCTCCTCCCCTCCTCCTCCTCCTCCTCCTCCTCCTCCTCTTCCTCCAGCGGTGCCGGCACATAAGCCAGGATGTCAAATCACCAAAAAATACAAAAAAAACTAAAGAAATCGCTGCAGAAATGTAAAACTCTCTCAAAACCCTCTTCCCCATATGGCCCACCAATGTAGCTGGAATCAACAATAGTCAGGCATTTTACCCAAAAATGTGGGTGAACCTCACATAAATTACAACAAAAACAAACTGATTTTCTGTCCACAATATGTTTTGGATAAGATAAAAAAAAAAGTCCTATGGAATTTTATGAAGGGAAAGTTTTGAAAATCACCTAAATATGATCCTACCAAAAACGCGGTGACCGCACAAGCCTATAATTGTTGTGCGCTAGGTTTGACCATGCTGCAAAGAAAAACGCTTACAGTATGTCAGTGATGATCCTTTATTATCATCACATCAATTCTCATCGTAAGCAATGGAGAGAAATAACTGTAGAGAAATAACTGGTGAACTGCTGATCAAACAAACCAATTAAAATCAAACAGCTGATCAAACTACCCAATAAACCCGGAGAAATAACTGATCAACTGCTGATCAATTAACCCTCCAGAGACCCACATAATAATAATAATAATAATAATAATAATAATAATAATAATAATAATAATAATAATAATAATAATAATAATAATAATAATAATAATAATAATAATAATAATAATAATAATAATAATAATAATAATAATAATAATAATAATAATAATAATAATAATAATAATAATAATAATAATAATAATAATAATAATAATAATAATAATAATAATAATAATAATAATAATAATAATAATAATAATAATAATAATAATAATAATAATAATAATAATAATAATAATAATAATAATAATAATAATAATAATAATAATAATAATAATAATAATAATAATAATAATAATAATAATAATAATAATAATAATAATAATAATAATAATAATAATAATAATAATAATAATAATAATAATAATAACTTTATTTGTATAGCACTTTTCATACAGAGGTTGCAGTTCAAAGTGCTTCACAACAGTAAAAAATACAGGCATAAGCGAGCATAAAAAAGATAGACAGGTAGCAAGGTAGGGTAAATCACAGTGTTTTTCACATTAGAATCTAGCATCCCAATAGGCTCTCTGCTTACAGTTCTGTATCGTATCGCTCTCGCTCGGCATCGCTCTCTGCACTATCTCGCATACGTGCACGCGCACTGAATAAAGACCACAATGTACCTTTAATCCCAATATTCGTCTGACCACACCCCTATCAGCTTACCCATATAAGCAGGGGTGGGGCCACCCACTCTCCTCCTTCTCGCTTTCACCACAAGGAAGAAGTGCCTCGGTAGATCCCCACACTTGACACCATGATGGAAGAAAGGTTTAGGAGCAGCTTTGGGAAACAAGGATACGTTGACATCATATCTTTATTTTCTCTCTCACTATTTTCGAGAAAATACGGCGATATTGTCTTCGTACTGGAGTGTCTGGAAGATGATGATCATTCTAAAAACCCTCCACCGGTTTTCGTATTGGGAGCACGCCGCTGCATGCTTCTCAACTGCAGTTCCTTGCTGTGTTTGTTGGGGTGAAACCTGTCAGGCCACAGCTGAACTGTCGGACATGCCGCTGTTGTGAGAAGCGGTGCGTTCCAGGTTGGGTGAGTAGTGTTTGCTGGCGGGCTCCACTTGTCTGTTAGTGCTATGGGGGCTACTTGACAAAGTTTATGGAAACCGGCCCCAGGCTAGGGTCCTTTGTTTAGCCACCTAGGCGACAGGAGGCCTTGGTCTGAAGACCATTATAGTTTTAACTAGTGGGCCGCGACCATTGACACTGGTGATCCCTGTGTGTTCTGGACGAGTGGATTCTCTCTGTCACCGTGTTAAGGCCCCATCTTTCATATCCAAATGAGAGTATTCCTTCACGAGGGGATATGTGCATGTAATGTGCGATAGCGGCAGATTCATGTTCAAAGTCAGCTACACAGGCCAGTTGGTACTGTGCTGATTCCGTCGGATGTGGTAAAGTCACCGTTGTGAAGCGGTGTTGACATCTTGTTTTCTCTTTTCTCTTAAAAAGTGAGGAGAGGTTCAGAACGGCGGCCTGTCTGGGTGAGTGTTATGTCATTGTTTACATGTTCATAGCTTACGGTTAGCCAGTCAGCTGTTAACTGCTGCGTTAGCCTGCTGGATCGCTGCATGGCCTGCTTAGGGCCTACTATTAGCCAGTCAGCTGTTAGCTGCGGGGCTAGCATGTCGTGGTCGCTAGGTAACGTTAGCTTGCTGCTATGGCCATGGCTGGCGCGGGGTAGCTTAGCTTCTCGCGCGCCGCCGTGAGCTCGCTTCTGATCGCCGTTAGCTTGATGCTATTCTGTTGAACGTGCTTTGATTTTAACATGTTTTACACTCTTGACCGCGACGTCATCCTTGACAGGGGATGTTTCGTCGACCCTGCCCTGAGCCTGGACGGCAAGGTTGCATCAACGGGGGACTGTAGTACGGGTTGGGGCGGTGACGCTACCCAGTTCGGACAACACAGGACGGCTGTGTTCCTACGGTGTCTGTGACTGCACTTCGCTGATCTGCGTTCCGGGTAGGAACGGGGTTGACCAGACCTCATAACACGTCTTCTGGTTTTACTTTGCTAAATGTATTGTGAATAACGGTGTTTTTTCCCAAAACGTGTGTTGTTGCAATGCATTTAGGATACGTTGCGGGTTATGTGTGAGCTGTTTTTTGTCACTGGCAGTTAGCTTCTCCGTGCAAATCGTGATGTAATGATCTGGTTGTTGTGTGAGAAACATCATGGTGTTTATATGTACCGTGTACTCACTACTAAGGCAACTAACCTATGAAGCTATGCTTGGTGACAAGTGAGTAAAAGAATGTTCTTTCTCAGACTGTAATGACAATGAACAGTGTGTTCACACATTAACAGGTTTTCCTGTTTTAACTGGCCGTATTGAGGGTAAAATAGGAGGATTGTGTTTCCCCCCCGGTTCCCTGGGGACTTTTTCATCCTCCTATCAGACATTTTGTGCATTAATTGTGTCTTTTGTGTGGTAGGGATACGATGTAACTCTTAGCTTGATTGCTGAGGTTGTGCTAAATCTGCTGGAGAAACTTATTTCCTAAAGGGAAATTGGTTTGGTTGCTGTCATGTGTGCTTAGCAAGGCCTGTGGTCGATACTAATCAAGAATGATGTATTCTCTCATTGTGAAAAAAACGGCGTTCCTCTGTTGAGTGTTTTTGCCATTTTTTGTAGGTGATGATGGGTTGTGTGTGTCATGTGACCTACAACTGGGTTGTACTGGCCACAGAAGCACATGTGTATGTTGGACCGGGGTTCTTAGAGCCCTCTCTATTCTGTGTTTTTCCTTAGTAAAAATCAGATAGCAGGTTAGCTCATGCGCTGTGTGGAGCTGTGAAACGCTTCATAGAGCTGACTATGACTGTGTCATATTCTCTTTTTGTCGTTACATCGTATCATGGGTGTGGGGTCGTAAAGGGGTGAACTGGTAACCTTTCCTCTCCCCATTGTTCTGTCGGTCAGGGGTACACCCCCTGTCCTTCAAGGTTCCCGTCATGTGGCGGTTCGGCACGTTACGGGGGGGGGGGGGGGGGGGGGGGAGGGAGTTCCTGGTCCCACGGCCTGGTATATTGGGCGTGTGCACCGCAGGAATTCCCCCGCCATAGAGTACGTCACCGTGCGCGTCTCTGTTGGTAGGACTTCCGTGTGCTGTTCAGGTCCATGTGATGGATCTGTTTTCAGGGGGGGTGGTCAGGGCTCCTCCTCACCAAGCGCCTATTCAGGCCTTCTGTGAGTTCGGACTCCTTCTTCCATGTGAGGAAGCCTCCGTCAGAGTACAGAGCCTTCCTCCTCAGATTGTCAAAGTGAGTGGACCCTCTAGAAGGGTCCTTTTCTATTGTATGTATATTCGATTCAATTCGTTTATTGAGTGTGTATGGGTTCAGTGCCTCTTCCCCGGAGGCCCTAAAACCAGTTTTTTACATGGCTCAAGGTGCAATATATTCTTTTCAATCTGTACAGCTCGCGTGGGAAGTCTCTCTGGGGATCCCCGTCTCTTTCCTATGGGAGGGTGGTGGGATGTAAAAATGTGAACATTTTTTACCCCGGCTGTGTAGACTGGGATACATACTGTTGATGCTTCCTTCTTTCTATTCCAGAAGTGTTGGAGTTAGGGAGTGTCACACCCCTCTTGTCGTTCCCCTGGGCGCCTTGGGGATTCAATGACAGGTCTAAATAGCCTGTTCATTGATGGGGGTGTGTCCCGACGCACGTATAGTGCTAGCTCGCTGTAAACAGGCGATTGACTGGCACGCCTTGGTTGCTTGTGGTTGAAACAGCATTTTTATAAAGCAACTGAGATGGGGGTTTTTCCTCTTCCGACGACCACATCCCATGACCTGGGTGGGTTGTCGACGGATTCTCGTTCATGTCTGGGGGATGATGACGGGATGGATCTGAACATATGTGGTGGGGTCTCACGCCCTTGGGGTGGGCCACCAGGCGCGGTTCGTCCGAACGTCTGGGTGGCGCCTTCTTTTCATGTTAAGATCAACACGCATATCTGCCCTTCTCCTGGAGTAGGCATGTCGGCGTGGTTAGGGCACGGGACTGGTTCTGGTCACGCTGGTCCAGATCAGTTGAACCCGTTGTCCGCCGGGGATGCAGATCTGCTGTTCTGGTACCCTGAGGGACTTGGGCTTTTTTCAGGGGGAAAAATGCCAGGTCGGTCTGGGTGTCACAGGGTTAAGCGCTATGGAGACCCTGGTTGGGTATGTTTTTACTCAGCACTGTCGTCATGGCTTACAGCCATGCCATTCTGTACGCGCTCGATCTCGTCGGATCTCGGCCGCTACACAGGTTGGTCCTGGTTAGTACTTGGTTGGGAGACCGCCGGGGAATACCAGGTACGGTGTGCTTAGGGGCTGGTTCTCCATTATTTTTCGCTCCTCTCTCACGCATGGCGAAGAGGGGCCTGTGGGGGTGGTTTTTTGACCTCCTCTGGTGACGCTGTGCTTCCCGTACCGCCAGGCCCGGTCCGAAGTGATGTTTGCGACCCGTAGGCCTGGGTTAACCCTTTTTGGAAACTGAAACACTTGTACTGCGGTATAGCCGGTGTATACCCCCAGGTGTGTTTTGGAGTTTTTTCTTGAGGGGTTATAGGAACAACCACCGCATTGGGTAACACCGAGGTGGTTGATTCCCTGGTGTGTTGGAGCAGTGTCAACTCCCGGGTTCACCGTTTGAGGGTGCCCCTGCACGTTCATGACGTCTGCCAATCGTGTCAGCCTTCTCTGCCTCGACCCCTCTGGGTGGGGGTTTTTAAATGGAGGCTTGGTCATGCAACACCGCCAGCTTACGCTCCTTCCGCCGGGGCGGCTGTGTTCAGCTGTCCCCTCTGGCGCCTGTCTCGTCCGCAGTCTCCAGGCTAGGGTTAACAGCCTGTTGCCTGGTTTTTCCCCGGTGCGCTGCCTGCTTCCGTTGGTTAACCTTTTTTGTGTGCTTACGGCCATGCTGACTGCCTGTTCTGCAGGGTCAGTGTGCCAGGCGGTGTACTATTGGGGGGACAGGGCCCGCTCGGCTTACGGACATACCAACCTGAACACGCCCGATCTCGTCCGATCTCGGAAGCTAAGCAGGTTCTGGCCTGGTTAGTACTTGGATGGGATTCCGCCTGGGAATACCAGGTGCAGTAACTGAGGGGCCTTTGTCCGAATACGCTGGCGATGTGGGGGGCGGGGCACTACGTGCCCACCTGGTGGGGTCTTGATGCTGGCATCATGGACTTCTCCGGGCCCCCATTCTAGGGAGTCCAGTCCTTTTGGTGGGTCTGGGTCTTCCTTCGTGCTCCGCTGCTACGGCCTTGCCACGGGGTTGGGTTTGCCCTTGACCCCGTGATTCTGGGGGCAGTAACGAGGTTGTTCCTCCGTTCGTTCCCGGGTGGCATGCGGGTTGTGCGTGTGTGTAGTCGTGGGGTCAAGCCACGGTCTGCTCACCCTGTGCGTTGAGTTGCTTGAGTGCCTCTTCGCACGGTCGGGTCCGTCGCCCTCCCGTGAAGCCCCTAATAGGGGGGGTGCCCGCCATTAGGGTGGGTCGGGGGGGCTCGGCCCTCCCTGTTCTGATGGTTTGTGGGGGGCTGTCAGCGGGGTGTATTTGTCGGCCGTTGGCTCTCGCTCGGCCTCCCTTGTGCAGAGAGCGATGCCGAGCGAGAGCGATACGATACAGAACGTTAGGTTATGACTATAACCAAGTTCTGTTAGTATAGCGACGCTCGGCATCCGACGCCGCTGCAGCCTTTGACCTCGCCTTGTGGCGAAAGCTTGGGAAGGAGGAGAGTGGGTGGCCCCACCCCTGCTTATATGGGTAAGCTGATAGGGGTGTGGTCAGACGAATATTGGGATTAAAGGTACATTGTGGTCTTTATTCAGTGCGCGTGCACGTATGCGAGATAGTGCAGAGAGCGATGCCGAGCGTCGCTATACTAACAGAACTTGGTTATAGTCATAACCTAACGTTTTCAGTAATACAAATAATAAAAATAGTCTAAAAATTATAAAATAGAACGGACATACAACAGGGTATTTAACATACAACAGCAGTGCATCAGTAAGAAGTAAAAAGTGTGATAAAATAGTTCTCTTAAAATTACAGTGCATAGAGTCAGATAAAATTAGCATAGAACCGACACATAAATTTGATAGGCAGTGGATAAAAGTAGGCAGGGTAAGAATAGTGCAGGTAAGTACAATTTGTGTCAGGATATCCCTGATGTTTCATTGAAATGCCTGAGCAAAGAGACATTGAAGATGTCTAGCGAGTTGGCTTCCCTGATGTTTTGGGGTAGTTTGTTCCATAGTTTTGGGGCATAGTTGATAAAGGCTGCATTACCGATCCTCTTTTGACTGCTTCTGGGAGCCTCTAGTAGTCCAGCAGCTGATGATCGCAGTGTTCTTGCTGGTGTGTAATTTATTAGAGTGTTGGTGATGTAGCTAAGTCCCTGTCCATTTAGAGCTGTGTATGTAAGGAGAAGGACCTTAAAGTCAATTCTAAATGTTACAGGAAGCCAGTGTAAAGCAGCTAAGACTGGACTAATGTGCTCTCTCCTTTTGGTTCTAGTTAGCAGTCGGGCTGCAGAATTTTGGATAAGCTGAAGCCTCTCTGTGGTTTTCTTAGGGAGACCTGTAAAAAGTGCATTACAGTAGTCTAACCGGCTAGATATGAATGCATGAATTAGCTTCTCAGCATTGTTCTGATTAATACTTTTGCTATATTTCTGAGATGGAAGAACGATGTTTTCGTTACTTTGCTAATATGAGAATTGAAGTTCAGTTCTGAATCTATGATAACCCAGAGACTAGTGACCTCAGATTTGATCCAAGGGGTTAGTCCTCCCAGGTTCTTTATTAACGTTTCTTTTTTAGTTTTGGGGCAGATAATTAGAATTTCAGTTTTGTTCTCGTTTAGTTTCAGGAAGTTCTTACTCATCCATTTATTTATTGCCAGTAAGCAGTCTGTAATGGAGCTAATCGCTGTATCATTTGGTTCAGCAGATATGTACAGTTGTGTATCATCCGCATAGCTATGGAAATCTACATTATTTTCTCTGATGATATTACCCAGCGGTAACATGTAAAGGGAGAAGAGTAAAGGACCTAAGCAACTCCCTTGTGCAACTCCATAGTTGTTGTCGTATATATCAGACATGTGCTCTCCTAGTCTAACATAGACCCAATTTTATTTTATTTTTTGGAGGGGACAGTGGATCTTTGTGGGGAGATAGCAGGTCAACAGTAGGCCTAGAATAGGTGTCAAACTCAAGGCCCGCGGGCAAATGTGGCCCGCCACGTCATTTGATGTGGCCCCCAAGAGCTCTGGCAAAAAAAATTATAAAAAAAATTACTTATTTTTTTCTTTTTTCTTTTTCTTTTTTAAACATTAATCTTGGGTTAAAAAATTGCAGCGTTAAAATAATTGTGGGTTAATGCATTAATAAAGCTTTCACTTTGACAGCCTTAGTTATTACACATTCTTACACATACATGTATGTTGAACATCTGAGGTATTGATGAAGTAACAAAGGAAAAAAGCCAAAAGCACTTACTCCTCAGACATTATTTGACAATTTTACAGCCCAAAATACAAAAAAGATCCAGGCGGAATAGGTAACAAAGGGTTGAAGAAATATAGTCTGAACTGTCAGATGCAAACTGGCTGTGTGACATAACCGAGCATCTCGCTCAATTGAATAAGAAGCTGTAGGGACGCAAACAAGTCTCACCCAAAGCTTGACCAATATAGTTGTGAACTGAGACAACCCTTATTTTGTTATTTTTGAGTACAGTTACAGTTGTATGTTCATGCAGACACATAATAGCAATTTCATTACGAATAAAAAATGGGGGACCCTTATGTAAACAAGACGAAAAAGTCTTTTTCTGGTCTGCATCCCCTTAACAATTGTGTGTATTGAGCTGTACTGTACTGTACCCATTCTGCAATCTGTTAATTAAAGTTAATTAAACTATCTTCCATTAGTTGGATGTATGGCCTCTGCAAAGTTGTGTGCAGCCATTTGTTTTTGTAACCTCTGCTACATCTGTCCCACGTGTTCTTTGCAGCTCACATTTGTTAGTTCTGCCCCTCTTGACTGTGACAAAAAGGTTTTGAACAAACTTAATGTCATAGCTTGTATTTGATGATATTCTTCTTTGTTATTTACTTGAATGGTTTGATCATTGATTGATGGAGTAATATGGGGTTCTGATCAACTAAAATTATTTGTTAAAATAACATAAGCTAACATATATTTTTACATCTATGCAAATGCATATGCAATATGTGTAACTTGAATAAGTAATAAATACAGAAACAACATGTTTAACAATATGTAAATGAGTAGCTACATTTATTTTACATTAACATTTATACGGTCTTTGGCCCATAATGCTGATGTGGCCCTCTGTGAAAATGAGTTTGACACCCCTGATGCTACATCGAAATGGTGACATCACCTGAAAGCTTGAAGATTAATTTGAGATGCAGCTCAGCTCTGTGTATCAAGATACTCATAAATCTGTAATAAACAAGTTTTGGTAAGGTGTACATTACAATTTTGAAAGTGTAGAGTATATAAGGACTTGGAACATTATGACAGAAGTGTATGATTGCCATTCTAATGCTTAATGTCTCATAGCTTGTGGCCATTTTACCACATTGACTGCCACGCTGTTTTTCCATCTTTAATATCTGGCGCCAGTGTTTCAGACCGTTTTAACGATGTTTGTAGACCCATCGTATATTCCATATTATAGCTATGGAGACATACTATGGCTCATTTGAAATGCTTATATGTATACACCCAACAGGGAACAAACCGTTTGATTCTACAAACTTCAGTTCCTGTACAACCCCAGCCTAAATAGTGGCCATTTCCCCAAAATGCATGCATTTTCTTCTAGAAAGCGAGATATCGCGTCTTTTGTTAATCATGCGCCTGTCTTGGCCCGGTGGTGAGATTTTGAGTTTGACAAGACCCCGCCATGTACTTTTTTATCCATAAACGTACCTCGTCCATGTTGTGTGGGAGCGAATTTGCAAGAAGGAGGCTGGGAAGGGCGGCGCTATGAGGAGCCATATCTAGCCTCAGTCGCTCGCCAGCTCTGCGGGCCCGCCTCTGCTTTAGATCCCTTGCCGCGTATGAGGCTTCTTTCTCCGGGGAGACATTGTAAACACCTCTGGTCTGCCCGGAGGTCTGATGATGTCGTTTGGTCCATCGAAAAATATGGAAATATCCAGTAATCCGACATGTGAACCAATGTCCAGTAGCTCTTGTCTTGTGTACAAAGGGTCAGCGTGAATATACCGGGCGAATAGACTGGACATGAGTAATGCAAATAATAGTTGATCTGCCGTTTCTGCCGGCGAGAGAAAGAGCTGCTGTTGACCCGGCCGTCCCTCCTCTCAAAAATTTACTCAAAAGGTAGGCGAGACTGCCACCTATCGGGATTCGATCATCATCACAGTTTTACAAAATCCATACAGATAGTTAACGGGACTGTCTAGTATCATAATTAAAAATTAAAACATAAAACAAGTATACGTGGTTTTGGCGTTCAACACATGGGCATGTGTTAATGCGCAATTATGTCTCAGCCAGGATAGGCCCACTGATGAACCATAGACTTAAGATTTGAGATAGTGAGGGGGATATTTTTGTCCCAGGCACAGATATTACACATGGCGGCCCTGGCTGATACCATTTGTTACACAGATTCAATGCACAATTTGACCATGTTTGACCACTTGAGAATTGATAAACATGGTAAAAATGTCCTCCAAAAATACCACATTAAGACACCAAGAACACCGTAGAATTCATGCTGTGATTTGGTATCAAAATATTTTGAAATGTGGAGATTTCTGTAAGAACTGCATTTTTCAGCGATACATTTTTATACACACATTTCACTTTTATACAATGAGGTCAAGTTAAAAACAAAAAACAAAAAATGTATGCTACTGTGGAATAATATATTGATTCCCCAACTCTCATGTAAAGACACCCCCCTCCCCTCCCCTTTGTCCCCTATCCTGTGTCCCCCCCCCACCCATTTGACCTATCAAATGGGACCCCCTCCTCCCCCTTTTCACTATATAGGGCTCCTCCCGACAGGACAGCATTCTGGGTCTCTACCTGGGTCATTTCAGCTGATCACCTAGGGCGAGAGCCTCAGCCATTCTCTCTAAATACTATGTGTACATTTCTATCTGTCTGGTTAATAAACCTTGTTATTAACTGAACCTCGGTTGACTTAGAACGTTCTTCAGGATATCCACGATATCCCACAATTGGCGTCACGAACAGGATGCCAATTGTGGGATATCGTGGATATCCTGACAGCAGTCTACCTGGGCCATTTCAGCTGATCACCTAGGGCGAGAGCCTCAGCCATTCTCTCTAAATACTGTAATGATATGGGGTCTTGTGTGTCACTGTACCCGGGGGGTGTGTTTCCCCCCGGGAGAGATAGGAGGTGGCACCGGAAGTTACGTTGTGTTCGTGGAATATACGTGAAGGAGGAAGCTGTGTGTGTTCCTAACGAGTGAGGTATTG
The DNA here is from genome assembly GCF_963971535.1 of Notolepis coatsorum. Taxonomy (NCBI): domain Eukaryota; kingdom Metazoa; phylum Chordata; class Actinopteri; order Aulopiformes; family Paralepididae; genus Notolepis; species Notolepis coatsorum. The sequence goes on from NW_028171532.1 coordinate 555,598, forward strand.
ACCTGTATGTACTCATTGAAGTGGAATTAAATAACCCAAAAGAAACATAAACCTCCCCTCATTCTTCCTAACAATACGGGTACGACAGAACGTTACATTTGGTGTCTGAAGTGGGATTAGTGAACTCGGATTGACGCGCACTGTGTACCTGTGGAGCTCCGCTGTTTGGCTAGCTACGTCATGTTAGTTTAACAATGACGGAAAAAGAAGAGCCACGCCATGAGATTAAACAGGAGAGGGAGGATGAAGGTCTGTCAAGTGGACTTCCAGACCTGGAAAGAATGCAGGTCGTTGCCGAAGTCGGGGTTGGCAATCTCGGAGGACGGGAGAGTGACGGCCATGCGACGGCGGCGCCGGTACTTCACCCGGCGGCGTCCGGTAGGAATGACATGCAGAGCGTGGCACCATGCGGAGGTGCACACGGCGGATGGAGAGCAGACCAGGCGCTGAAATATTCGGGTAAAGGCAGTCTGGAGGCGTTTTTTATGCAATTTGAGCTGGCAGCCGAACTGAATGGCTGGCCGATGGACAATAAAAAAAAGGCTGCCCGTCTCGTTTTGTCCCTCACGGATGATGCCCTGGCATGTTTGAGTGCACTGGGGCCGGAAGAGCTGAGAGACTATGGAGCTGTGGTGGGGGCGCTGCAGAGGCGTTTCGGTCGATGTGACAATAAAAGCATCGTGGTCACAGAGCTATGTAACCGGCACAGACGGCCCGGTGAGTCCCTTCGTGCACTGGCAACTGACATTGAGACACTCACGAGATGGGCATATGGCCACATGCACCCCGCAGTGTTGAGTGAGTACGCCAGAGATCAGTTTGTCCGCGCCATCGAGCCGCGAGACCTGCGTGAGCGTGTTCAGCTGCGGCACCCGAGCACGCTGCAGGGGGCCTTGGAGATGGCGCTGGAGAGAGAAGACCTGCGGGGCGAGACCACACAGGAGGGCGTGAGGGAAGCCCCTCCCACGGTGAGGGTTGCGAGGGAGAGCGGCCCAAGGGAGCCGGAGTGGGTGGGCGCAATGATGGAGCGGATGACAGAGCTGGTGCGTGCCGTGACATTGCAACCACAAGGAGGTGCGGCTCATTCACCAGGGCCCATGCGCTGCTGGGGGTGTGGCCAACCCGGGCATCTCCACAGGGACTGCCGCTATCGCCAGGAGAGGCAGGGAAACGGCAGGGGGTCCGTGTAGATGGGGCGGAGCGGATCCCTGGCGCCATGTCCCATGCTGCTCTGCCTCCAGTGGAGGGAGCCAATCAGCACAGCCTGGGGGGTGGGGCTCTACTCCCCCCAGAAGCAGATGTTGACACTGAGTCAGTCATGGTAGTGGGCTGGACGCATGCAGGCAATTTTTGCTATGTTCCCGTCACCCTGGCTGGGGCGCCGTGTTCGGCCCTGGTGGACACGGGTTCGACTGCGACGCTGATGAGGCCCGACGTGGTCCCGGTGGGGACACAGCTGGAGAAGACGTCGGTGCAGCTGAGGACAGTGACTGGTGAGCTAGCCCCCATGTTGGGGAAGGGAAAGGTGGTCATAACAGTGGTGGAGTTCCGGGTGTGGGTGGCAGAGGTGCAGGACCCCTGCATATTGGGGCTAGACTTTTTGAAGTTTGCCCGATGCCTGCTGGACCTGGGGGAGAACACATTGAGTTTCCCTGGGGGCCCCACTGTTGAGATGATATCCCCCCCACTTCCCCCGAGGTCAGTGCCACTGGCAGTGAGGGCAGCAGAGACACAGTTTCATTCTGCAAGCCCCCTGGACAGTCACGGTAGCTCCCGCTCCTGGAATACCCGCCTGAGATATTCCCCTGCCCACTCGACGGCTGAACGCTCACCCCCCATGCCCCTTGCCCTTGACAGGCAGCTCCCCTCACCTGCTGGCAGTACGCCCCTGTCCCCATCAGCAGCCCCATTTACACCCGGGGGCCCCCTCCCCCTGGCGCAGCCTAACATGGAGGAAGAGGCTGACAGGCTAGCAGTTGTGAGGGCATATGGGAACGCAACGGTGGCCACTTGGAGCCGGAACAGCGAGAGGAGCTGTGGCAGTTGCTAAATAAGTTCAAGGACATTTTTGCACTGACAGATGCTGAAATTGGCTGCACTCACTTGGTGCATCACCAAATAGACACAGGGGACGCCCGGCCTATCAGATCACCAGCCCGCCACCTTCCCATGGCGTACAGAGAAGCTGCAGAGTGCGCCATTGATGAGATGCAGCGGGCGGGCATCATAGAGCCCTCTGCCAGTCCCTGGGCTTCGGGAGTGGTGATGGTAAAGAAGAAGAACACTTCCAAAATGAGATTCTGCGTCGACTACAGACCACTGAACAAGGTGACAAAGAAAGACTCTTACCCGATGCCCCATGTTGATGAGGCGCTGGACACAGTGGCTGGGTCGTCCTGGTTCTCCTCACTAGACTTATGGGCTGGCTACTGGCAGGTGCCCCTCGACCCAGAGTCTAAACCTAAGACAGCCTTCTGCACACAGAGGGGGCTGTGGCAATTCCGTGTCCTCAGCTTCGGGCTGTGTAACGCCCCAGCCACATTTGAAAGGCTAATGGAGAGCGTGTTGGCTGGCATTCCTCCAGAGGAGTGCGTGGTGTACCTGGACGACATACTGGCCCACGGCAGCTCCTTCCAGGCGGCCCTCCAGACGCTGAGACGGGTCCTGGGGAGGATAGCCGAGGCAGGACTGAAACTTCACCCCGACAAGTGCCACTTCATGAGGAGAGAAGTGGAGTTCTTGGGACACAAACTGACGGGAGAGGGCATCAGCACGCAGGAGGGGAAGATAAAGGTGGTCAAAGAGTGGCCCACCCCCGCAGACAAAGAGCAGCTTGAGAGCTTTGTGGGGCTCGCCTCATACTACAGGAGGTTTGTGAGGGGGTTCTCCTGCATCGCTGAGCCCCTATTTCGACTGAAGGAGAAAGGCGCTGACTTCACCTGGACACTTGAGTGTCAGCAGGTGTTTGACCTCCTAAAAAAAGGACTAATAGAAGCACCTGTGCTTCGACCCCCAGACCCCTCCCTGCCGTTTGTCCTGGACACGGATGCCAGCAACGTGGGTATGGGGGCCGTGCTGTCTCAGGTGGGGCCGGACGGAGAAAGAGCGGTGGCTTACTTCAGCCACACATTCAACAAAGTGGAGCGGAATTACTGCGTCACCCGCAGGGAGCTTCTGGCTGTCGTTGAGGCAGTTAAACACTTCAGGTACTACCTCTGTGGGCCGCCGTTTACAATCAGAACTGACCATTCCGCTCTCCAGTGGCTGACGTCCTTTCGAGAGCCGGAGGGGCAAGTGTGCCGCTGGCTGGAGAGGCTGGCAGACTTCAACTTCACCGTTGAGCACAGGGCCGGTGTCCGCCACACCAACGCTGACGCCCTGTCCCGACGGCCCTGTGCTCCGGAGGGGTGTCGATACTGTGAGAAGAGGGAGGCAAGAGAGAGAGAGCTCCGGGAGGAGGTAACAATATGCCCCGAGCACGAGGGCGACGGGCCGGTCTGCAGGGAGCTGCAGGTGATCGGAGAAGCGGAGTGGCGAACGCAGCAAGAGCAGGACCCTGATTTAAAACCCGTTTTGCAATGGGTAGAGTCAGATCAGAAGCCACCCTGGGGGGAGGTGGCAGGGGGCACCACTGCTACAAAGGGACTGTGGGCAGACTTTCGGAGGCATATGCGTTGCCGGATCAGGAGGCCAAAACTGTGGTTGACGCGCTGGTGGAGGGCATGTTCAGTCGGTTCGGCGCAGCGGAAACCCTCCACAGCGATCAAGGGAGAAATTTTGAGTCACATGTCTTTGCCACCATGTGCGAGCAGCTAGGCACCAAGAAGACCCGAACCACTGCTCTGCACCCACAAAGTGACGGGTTAGTGGAAAGGTTCAATAGGACTCTGGGCAAGCAGCTAGCCATTCTCACAGCAGAGCACCAGCGAGACTGGGACACGCACCTCCCCCTCGTTCTCATGGCATACCGATCCGCTGTACAGGAGTCCACCTCCTGCACGCCAGTACTGCTCATGCTGGGCCGGGAGCTCCGGACGCCGACGGAGGTGGCGTTTGGCAAGCCCCCTGACACTCCCCCCGTTCCCCCGGGGAGGGAGTATGCCAGGAGACTCCAGGATCTAATGGAGTCCGGCCACAACTTTGCCCGGGGTCAGCTGGAAAAGGCGGGCATGAGACAAAAAAGGAACTATGATGTGCAGGCTAAGGGGAGGCATTTCCAGGCCGGGGAACTGGTCTGGGTGTATAGCCCTCGGAGGAAGAGGGGGCGGTGCCCTAAACTGGACTGTCACTGGCAGGGGCCATGTAGGGTGCTAGAGAGGGTGGGGGAGGTGGTATACAGGGTACAATTGCCGCTCAGGGGGAGGAAAGTTGCTCTTCACGAGACAGACTGGCCCCGTACCGAGGGGATTGCCTCCCACTGCAAGACCCAGCCCTCCCAGCGGCCTCACCTAGAGACAGTGTTCCGACCACCACTGGGGCCGGATGTAACCGCCGTTCGAGGGGAGTGCACCGTGGTCCACCAGCGGGGGGTGTCCCCTCTTCCCATACGGGGGGCCCCTCAGAATCACAGACTGTGTCCCCGGTGCGGGACAGACATGGCACTCCCCGGACGGTTCCTGTTCCGCAGCAGCAGCAGGTTGATTCAGTCCTTCGGGCAGGGACAACGCGTCCGCAGAGGCGGAGGCTGCCGCCAGGTCGTTTCAAGGACTTTGTGTAAAAAAAGAGAAAAAAAGTGTGTTCTGCTTGAAATGGAAAATGTTATTGTGAATGTGCTATTGTTGATGTGTCTCTCGGGGCGAGAGCTCAGAAGGGGGGGGGATAGTGTAATGATCTGGGGTCTTGTGTGTCACTGTACCCGGGGGGTGTGTTTCCCCCCGGGAGAGATAGGAGGTGGCACCGGAAGTTACGTTGTGTTCGTGGAATATACGTGAAGGAGGAAGCTGTGTGTGTTCCTAACGAGTGAGGTATTGACCTGTATGTACTCATTGAAGTGGAATTAAATAACCCAAAAGAAACATAAACCTCTCCTCATTCTTCCTAACAATACGGGTACGACAGAACGCTACAATACTATGTGTACATTTCTATCTGTCTGGTTAATAAACCTTGTTATTAACTGAACCTCGGTTGAACGTTCTTCAGGATATCCACGATATCCCACACTACTATGGGGACTAACATCATCACACATAAGATCATCATCATTTCAATAATTTGCAGATGTTATTGTGTGCCCTAATCTAAAGTGAAGACTATTCATCAAATGTCTAATACTTTATTATTTGTGGACTTGTTACTCACCTGTTATGAACGATCTGGCTTTTATGAATAGACACGAAGCAATTACCAGACTTGTCTTTTCATGTTTAACAAATTATTTGTTAGACATTTATAAAACATCTATAAATCATTTGCAGATGCTATTGTGTGCCCTAATCTAAAGTGAAGACAATTCATCATTAACTCATTCAGTGCCGGAGGCCAAGAGCATCTTAGTTCCTACTGCGTCACAACTCTAAGAGATGCGTGGCGGTGTTTGCAGGGCTATATCTATCAAATGTTGCTCAAATCAAATGTATATAATAGGTATTATGTTTCATAATTTTTTGGACGTGTTCCAATGCCATCGAGTGAACCGCTAGACTCGCCTGACCAAGAAAACTGCGCCAAGAGACATTTCAATGTAACACCGTCTGTGGAAAAAAGGTTTCGAAGGGTGGGCGATACTGCCACCTACCTGGATGCGGCCGGTATTGCACTCTAGCGATCTCAGAGTGATTCCCTATGGTAACCCCGAGGTCCGTGTGAGATAAATGAATACAAATATAGAATAAAAGAAATAACGATGAAAATCCGACTATACTCGGGTCTGGAGCTGAACGGTTGGCAAATTAACCCGACTTTCCTCAGGTCTGGCGCTGATTGAGTTAACAAATGTCTAATACAGTTTGATAATTATTTGTTGACTTTTTTCAACACCTATTACAAATGCTTTCAGATCCACCCTTCTTTGTGACATCAAACAGTGACAGAATTAGGACTATAGATAAATGCAATTTTATTAACACAAACAAAGCAACAAACAATAAACATGGTTTATAAGAAAAAGAGTCTCTTTTGACACACCATATACCTGTAACATGGGGGACACTAGGACCCAGGAGTATGTAAAGGGAGTCACGTGAGACTTGAAAGTTCACGTTTGTTCTCGTCAGTTTGAATGGAGCTACACGTTACTACCACACTACAGATGGTTAATCTTTCACTGCCACACTACAGACGGTTAATCTTTCACTACCACACTACAGACGGTTAATCTTTCACTACCACACTACAGACGGTTAATCTTTCACTACCACACTACAGATGGTTAATCTTTCACTGCCACACTACAGACGGTTAATCTTTCACTACCACACTACAGACGGTTAATCTTTCACTACCACACTACAGACGGTTAATCTTTCACTACCACACTACAGAAGGTTAACCTTTCACTACCACACTACAGAAGGTTAACCTTTCACTACCACACTACAGACGGTTAACCTTTCACTACCACACTACAGAAGGTTAACCTTTCACTACCACACTACAGACGGTTAATCTTTCACTACCACACTACAGAAGGTTAACCTTTCACTACCACACTACAGAAGGTTAATCTTTCACTACCACTCTACAGAAGGTTAACCTTTTAATTAACTAATTACTTTGGGTATACAATCGTCAAGCGTTTTATGCTAAATGTGGGGTATCAATAAGAGGTTAAAGTTAAACCCATACTCTTAGCTAACTTCCTGACCCTCAGATACCATGAATTGTCGCTCATTAGCTTGTTCCCCCCTCGCTTTTGATGTACAACGGATTTAAAAGCACTGACATGCAAGAACCGCGGAGCTCCGTGCCTTCAGATGCGGGAGGAATCAAAGCAAGACGAGTGATCGTCAGACCTCGACACACTGTGCCTAGTGAACTGTTTTGTCGCGTCATGTAATTAGCTGAGAAAACAAAGCCTGGTGTAATGACCGCTCCGCTGCCCACCAGTGGCTGCGATGGATGAATCAGCACGACGGGCAATTAAGGACAAACAGAGAATGGGGTCGTGAAGCGTCAGAGAGAGCCCAGCTTAGCATTTCTCACCTTTTAAGCCTTAGCCTGAAACAGTCCACCTGGGTATATGTAGTTGTTATTGCTGTGTAATTGTCAGAGAATGTGCTGTGAGTAAGTGCTTTTCACCCTTTTTTCAGAACGTCTTCAGCTTTCAATGGGTCTCATTCCCGAAAATGTTTCAAAGAGTTATTCTGGAAGACTTATCTTGGAACCACTGAGACAGAATCAATGGGTCTCATTCCCGAACGAAGTTACGACAAAATATTTCGTCTTAGCCAGATTTTGGCCCATTTAAGACATATTAGGGCTGGGAGTGGGAGTCCCCAAACTTTCCTGAGATCTTATTTGATCGTGGCTGAGAGCAGATTTAAGAGTGCTGAGGAGCACACTTAAATATGCTCTCAGCCCACGATCAAATCTCATGATTGATTGACTAATTTAAAATGTTATTATAACTTGACAGACTGTGTTCTCATAGTGATTCCTTCACGTCAACGCTACAGGCCTCCTTGGAATTAATTACTTAATCATAATTAAAATAAATATGACAATATTTGTACGATAAGAAATTACGCATTTGATGTCGGAAAAATAAATAATATGGATTCATCTGATCACAGGGCAGCTGGATTAACCATATCTGAACCAGCTATTTTGGACAAATAATTACTCAGATATTCAAACACAATTATGCAATTATTGTGAAATGATTGAAAATAATAATAATTTAATGCCTTCTGTGGAATTTGTATTTCTTATTTGTTACACATCTGTTTTAATGATTAATTATATACATTTGAAAGAATGCAGGTCAACATGCAATGTATCCCATTGATTGGTATACAATGGGACAGACCTTTGTTTGATTGATTGATTGATTGAAAACTTTATTAACAGATTGCAGAATGGGTACAGTACAGTACAGCTCAATTACATAAGGGGATGCAGACCAGAGAAAGAATTTTGTCTTGTTTACATCAGGGTCCCCCATTTTCAATTCATCATAACATATATGACACACATGACACAGATAGACAGTACTGCTACATCTATACATTTATGACATACCAGATTTGCAAATACAGTACTGTTTGTGATACAAAAAGAGTCCAGAAAAGAGAGTACATTTGACCTAGAAACTGTTGGAGGAGGTTGGGTAGGAGGGGTGGGTGGGGGATAGACTTACACTGTACAAGCAAAACTGTACATTGGAATATTGACAAAACCATACTTGGTATTTTACTGTACATTGGAGGGGGTTGATATAGCTATAAACCTGCATTCCTTCGAATATATCATTAATCAATTAAACTTATATTGAAATACACTATATAGCCTATACACCAACACTGAAATGACAGTGGATAAATAAATAAGAACTAAAGCTAATCGGTGGAAATAGACTGCATTGATATTCCATAACAAGTCTTGTGTGCGCCTACGAATGAACAGTAGCCTATAGGCTTAATTATGGAATAATAAGCCATACTGCGTTCATTCATTACGCCCGCCGTAGGCTATATATATTATATGTCATTAATTTATTCATATACTGTACTGCGCGCGGCGCGCGCGCACGCGTGTGTCTGTCTGTGCGCGCGCACTGCGGCAGGTGTGTACCGCGAGCTGTATATGATGCCAATACATTAATCTAATCGAATTGATGGGCACAAGCGTGATTACGAAACCTAGCCGCATTTCTCGGAGACGCTCTCTGATTGGCACTGACTGACGCTAGGTTTCGTAATCACGCGGCTCGCAAAGCACTTCCGCCATTCCATTTCACACAGCTGCGTCACCAGTTGCCTTATAAGGAGCTATGGAGGCGTTGTTTTGTATGCAAATGAGCTGAACGGGAACGTGCTTTAGAGTTTAAGACAGAATGCCATTCTCCAAGCAGATATCAGATAATATAATTTGTGCAACCTTTTCAGCCACTTAAGACATATTACCAGCACGTTCAGGACTCAGAGTGTACTTGTCATAGATTATGTCTCAGTGGTTCCAAGATAAGTCTTCCAGAATATATCTTTGAAAAATTTTCGGGAATGAGACCCAATGACAAGTTCACTCTGAGTCCTGAACTTGCTGGTAATATGTCTTAAGTGGCTGAAACGGTCGCACAAATTATATGATCTGATATCTGCTTGGAGAATGGCATTCTGTCTTAAACTCGAAAGCGCGTTCCCGTTCAGGTCATTTGCATACAAAACAACGCCTCCAGAGCTCCTTATAAGGCAAAGTAATGACGCAGTGTGTGGAAATGGATGCGGAAGCGCTTTGCGAGTCTTGCGACCCATTGAAATGAGATTAGATGAATGTATTGTCATCATATACAGCTTGTGGTACACCTGCCGCACCGCACACACACACACACACACACACACACACACACACACACACACACACACACACACACACACACACACACACACACACACACACACACACTCACACACACACACACACACACACACACACACACACACACACACACACACACACACACACACACACGCGCGCGCGCGCGCGCGCGCGCGTGTGTGTGTGTGTGTGTGTGTGTGTGTGTGTGTGTGTGTGTGTGTGTGTGTGTGTGTGTGTGTGTGTGTGAGTGTGTGTGTGTGTATACTGTAGCCTACGGGCCGCTACGGCGTAATGAATGAACGCAGTATAGGCTTATTATTACATTAATGCCTACGGCGTAATGAATGAACGCAGTATAGGCTTATTATTACATTAATGCCTACGGCGTAATGAATGAACGCAGTATAGGCTTATTATTCCATTAATGACTTGTTGCATTAGGATTTAGATACTATATGCTCTGCCCTACTGTACGTAGGGCAGAGGCAGAGCATATATAGTATCTACTAAATCCTAATGAAACAAGTAACTGGAATATATTAATATATCAACCCCCTCCAATGTACAGTAACTGACCAAGTATGGTTTTGTCAATATTCCAATGTACAGTTTTGCTTGTACAGTGTCCCCCGCCTACCCACCCAACCCCACCCCACCTACCCAACCTCCTCCAACAGTTTCTATGTCAAATGTATATACTCTCTTTTCTGGACTCTTTTTGTATCACAAACAGTACTGTATTTGCAAATCTGGTATGTCATAAATGTATAGATGTAGCAGTACTGTCTATCTGTATGTTGTGTAATATATGTTATGATGAATTGAAAATGGGGGACCCTGATGTAAACTAGACGAAAGTCTTTCTCTGGTCTGCATCCCCTCCCTTGTGCACCCCTGGGGTCTTTTTCTACTTTTTTGAAATATTTTGAGTGTGTGTGTGAGCACAGCGGTGTCTGTGTTTATTATTATTTCATGAAATTGGGTAAATATCTTAATTTTACATATATGTTCATTGTGTGAAAAGCTTATAACATGAAACACTCTAGAAAAATAGTTACAGATTTAGTGACTTGTTCACCCCTAGTCCCTTTTTCTACTCCCATCCACTTCAATGTTAAAACGGCATTTTTAAGCATTTTTAAATCTGTTCTTATTCGTTCAATTCTCGATATATCTTGCCACCCTTTGCATATTCCACGAGATAAGGACCTTGTAATTGCCGGGATGTGCTGTTACCGATGTAAAACTCATGGTGGCGTCATCGCTCCACAGATAACTTTGCCACAATTCAGGGGGAGGTGAGTTAGGCTGTGGCGGGCTGCCGGTTATTGAAACTCCGGACACAGGTTTTGTGGTGGTGGGGGGGGGGAGCGAGTGGATTTTCAAGACAGAACCAGAGGCGAACCGGACCGCGCAGTCCACAGCGCGCCACACGCCGAAACACAAGACCCCCATAGCCGGCGCGCGCCAACGAGGAAGTGTCCTGAACGGATCAGGTCTGGTTCTCGTCCCACCAGCGAGGCGAGCCCAAGATTCCTGCCGCAGCAACACATGGAACCGCCCGCAGCATATTTAGGTCAGTTGAGCACTTAGTAACGTTTCGCCTCAACGCCGTTTCTGGCCGAACTAGTCATCGAATCTTTAATATTTTTTTTGATTCGTATTCAGAGGTAATTCAGAGTGTCCTGAACGGATCAGGTCTGGTTCTCGTCCCACCAGCGAGGCGAGCCCAAGATTCCTGCCGCAGCAACACATGGAACCGCCCGCAGCATATTTAGGTCAGTTGAGCACTTAGTAACGTTTCGCCTCAACGCCGTTTCTGGCCGAACTAGTCATCGAATCTTTAATATTTTTTTTGATTCGTATTCAGAGGTAATTCGTCGAGATATTTCTAATTGGTATTTATCAAAAAAAAAATGGGAAATATGGTCAAAAACAACATTTATCCGTTTTTTTCGAACCGCCCGCAGTCAGTTGAGCGCTTAGTAACGTTCGCCTCAACGCCGTTTCTGGCCGAACTAGTCATCGAATCTTTAATATTTATTTTGATTCGTATTCAGAGGTAATTCGTCGAGATATTTCTAATTGGTATTTATCAAAAAAAAATATGGGAAATATGGTCAAAAACAACATTTATCCGTTTTTTTCGAACCGCCCGCAGTCAGTTGAGCACTTAGTAACGTTTCGCCTCAACGCCGTTTCTGGCCGAAATAGTCATCGAATCTTTAATATTTTTTTTTATTCGTATTCAGAGGTAATTCGTCCAGATATTTCTAATTGGTATTTATCAAAAATAAATATGGGAAATATGGTCAAAAACAACATTTATCCGTTTTTTTCGATGAAAAAACACGTTCTATCAAACAAACACAGGTTTGAGTGGTTATAATTCATAAATATGAGTAATATGTTGAGAGATATATTGAGATTATACTATTACTGTTAATCATGGGTAGAATTTTTTTTTTTAAATAGTAAACAGGTAAAATTATATGGCTTTAAACATGATGTATCAAAAAGGACCCCAATCCCCAGGGGTTTCCCCCATTGTTAGGCATGCACAAGGTTAACAATTGTATGTAATTGAGCTGTACTGTATTGTACCTGTTGTATACTCATCTGGTTATTTAGTATAACATATAATAATGAGGAGACACGAGACACGGGTAAATTCCAGTTGACAGCTCTTTAGTGGAAAACTCAACACAGGTGATTACAATCACGGCAGTACTTATTAGCAGGGGGCGTGACGTTATCTAATAAGGGGCAACTTAGAATGTCAATACACAACATATCCCTCCCCCTTAACTTTGAAGGTTCCCCTAAAAAGTAAGTACTTAAACATTAACAAAAAAACACTAAGTGTCACTGTGGTTTGGTATCCTTCATTCTATAATTAACTTAACAAATCATATTTAAACTTAAACTTTCATTGGCTAGTAACCTTTGCCTGAACTAGGGAAAGAGGGTAGACTACCTCAATTCCCAGACTGAACCCTGGGGATTATTCTGCCCCAATTGTAAGGGTTAGTCTATCAGGAGGGCGTCTGACTCTACTGGGGTAACGACCTGTAGGCAAGTCAGTTTCATTGTCTTTTGGGGAGGACTGTAGGAGTCCGGGTCTGGGAGAAGTGATGGCTGGGATAGGCCTAGGTGTGCCTGGGACAGGGGCCACTCTTGCAGGTTGCGTCTGGGGCTCTTCTGGTGATGAATGCTGCTCCTGGTAGGTCTCCTGCTCTGGAACAAAGGATGGCGGCTGAGGTGAGTCATCATGGAAACCAGCCGTGTGGAGCAGTTGATCGATGTGTCTTCTCCAGATGAGATTATCCCTGGTTTCTACTGTATATGACACAGGACCCGTTTTTGCAACAACTGTTGCAGGCATCCATTTGACCCCTTTTGTATAGTTCCGGGCGAGAACCCGGTCTCCAGCTGTGAAGCTCCGAAACTTTGCTTTCGCTCGCCTCTCCACTTGAGCCCTCTGTTGCATATGCACAATCTCCCTCGTCTTTTGGGGTCTCAGGAGGTCAAGTCGAGTGCGGAGTTGTCTCTTGAGCATAGCCGAGGCAGGCGAGACCTTTGTCGTAGCATGAGGTGTGTTTCGGTATGACAGCAGGAAAGCACTGAGGCGCCTGTTGATGGACTGTGTACCTTGAGAGGACTTAAGAGCTTGCTTCATGGTCTGTACGAACCTTTCAGCGAGCCCATTGGTAGCAGGGTGATAGGGTGCAGACTTGATGTGCTGAATACCATTCTCCTCCATGAATGTCTTGAACTCTTCAGACACTAGTTGTGGGCCATTATCACTAACCAGCTGTTGTGGTAGACCAAAGCGGCTGAAGATAGACCTTAGCTCTTCGATGGTCCTCATAGAGGAGGTGCCCGTCATGACGACAACCTCAGGCCATTTGCTATGAGCGTCGACTACGATTAAGAACATGTGGTTCTCCAATGGTCCAGCAAAGTCTATGTGGACTCTTTGCCATGGTTCTTCAGGCCAGTCCCACGGATGTAATGGAGCCAGCTGTGGGAGGTTTCTCACTCTCTGGCAGGCAGAACATGACTTTGCTTTCTCCTCTATAGCTGCATCCAGGCCTGGCCACCAGAAATAGCTGCGTGCAATTTCCTTCATACGCACGACCCCACAGTGTCCAGAGTGGAGCTCGTCAAGCACTTTCCCTCTCAGTGGTGGGGGAATAATGACACGATAGCCCCACAATAGGCATCCAGACTGGACCGACAACTCGTTTCGTCTCACCAGGTAAGGCTTCAAGCTTGGTGTCATCTCCCCTCCCCGTCCACGAGTGACGATGTCCATAACCTCAGACATGACCGGGTCCGTGTGTGTGTGTTTCTTCACATGAGTTGAGGTCACTGGAGCAGCGGTCACTTCCTTGAAGTAGAAGATCTCCGCTTGTGGTGTCCGATTATGTGTGACAGGCAACGGGAGCCTCGAGAGCCCGTCAGCATTCCCGTGCTGATCCGACTTCCTATACCTAATGTCATACCGGTGGGCAGACAGCAACAAAGCCCATCGCTGCATACGACTGGCCGCAAGCGATGGAATGCCTGTATGAGGACCGAAGATAGAGGTGAGAGGTCGATGGTCTGTCAGTAGCGTGAATTTCCTGCCGTAGAGATATTGATGAAATTTCTTTATTCCAAACACTATAGACAGTGCTTCACGCTCAATCTGCGCATAATTGCTTTCCGCTTTGCTCAGCGTCCGTGATGCAAAGGCGATAGGTCTCTCTTCCCCTGATGGCATGATGTGCGATACTACTGCACCCACACCATAAGGTGAGGCGTCACACGCCAGCTGAAGTGACAAGGCGGGGTCAAAGTGGGTGAGGGCTTCAGACTGAGAGAGGGCTGTCTTTGCTCCTTTGAAAGCTGCCTCACATTTGTCTGTCCAATTCCATGTTTGGGCTTTGTGTAGCAGCTCATGGAGCGGTTTCAGCCTATTGGCAAGGTCAGGCACAAACTTTGCATAGTATGTCAGCAGGCCAAGGAATGATCTCAACTGACTCACATTCGTCGGAGATGGAGCCTCCACAATAGCCTTCACCTTTGACGGTGCTTTGTGGAGTCCAGTGCTGTCAATCACGTGCCCCAGGTACTCGACAGAAGGTTGGAAAAACTCGCATTTGTCTTCCCGGACTCTAAGACCATATTCCTCCAGTCTTTGCAGTGTGGCCCCCAGGTTCCTTAAGTGTGACTGCTCATCCGGTCCTGTGATAAGCAGGTCATCCAGGTAACACTGGACCCCTCGTAGCCCACTTAGGATCTGGTCCATTGCTCTTTGGAAAAGTGCTGGAGCAGAAGTAATCCCAAAAGGAAGCCTCTGGTACCTGAATAGCCCCTTGTGTGTCACTATGGTCAACAGTTCCTGTGACTCTGGATCTACATGCATCTGGAGATATGCCTGACACAAGTCTATCTTACTAAACTTCTGTCCCCCAGCTAAACCAGAAAAGAGTTCATCAATGAGGGGTAGTGGATACTGTTCTGCAATCAAGACAGGGTTCACAGTGACTTTAAAATCACCACAGAGTCTTAGACCCCCATCCTTCTTCATGACTGGAACAATCGGCGTGGCCCATTCACTGGTGCTCACTGGCGCCAATACCCCACTCTCCACCAATCTGTCTAGTTCTGCATCTACCCTGGGTTTGATGGCATACGGAACAGGTCTAGCCTTTAAACACCTCGGTGTGCTTCCTGGTTTGACTGTCAGCTTAACAGTAATGTCCTTCATGCTACCAAGGTCTCCACCAAAAACTTTGGAGTGCTTCTTCAAAATCTCCTGTAGGGGGCCTGTGTCTCCATCCTTAACCATGAACACTTCTTGCCAGTTCAGTCTGAGTTTCTCAAGCCATCGCCGTCCTAGCAGAGCTGGACGGTTTCCACGAATGATGTACAGTGGAAGAGTCTTCTTCCGCTTGTTGTGTTCCACTGTCACATTCACAACTCCTAACACTGGAACAGCCTCTCCAGTGTAGGTCCTTAACTTCAATTTGCTCACTCGAAGAGTCAGGTGCTGCAGCTTCTCTCTGAAAACAGCCTCCGATACCATGGACACACGTGTGCCGGTGTCCACTTGCATCCGCACTGCTTTATTGTCCAACAGTGGTGTGACCCAGTATCCATCATCACTGTCCAGCACAGATAACACATGTACAGTATCATCATCATCATCATCATCAGACTCACAGTCACTCTGCTCGTCCTGTTCGTGCTCCATCTTATTCACACGTTTCTTCTTGTTTCTGTAGAAACCACCTTTCTTCATCTCAGTGTGCTGTTTGTATGTCTGGGTCTTCCTATTACCACAAGCACGTTCGATATGGCCTTTTATACCACAGTTTCTGCAGTCTACGTCTTTACACCAACACTCTGATGGCTGATGCCCCATTCTCCCACAGCGGTAGCATGGCTTGCCAGCTGTTGTCTTCTTGTCCTCAAAAGACAACTTGTGCACTTGGGCTGATAGACTTAGCTGCTGCGCTTCTCGGGCAGCCATTTCCATTGACGTACTTATCTCTATGGCCTTTTCCAGTCTCAGGTTAGCTTCACTCAGTAGTCGTTTCTGAATAGACTCACTGCGTAGACCACACACCAGTCTGTCACGTATGGTGTCATTGAGTGAAATACCAAATTCACAATATTCAGACAGGCGTTTAAGTACAGCTACAAACTGTGAAACAGATTCACCCTCTTCTTGGTTCCTTTTATGGAACCTGAAACGCTCTGCAATGACCAGTGGCTTAGGAGAGTAGTGATCTTTTAATATTCCCACTATGTCTTCATAGGACTTGTCCCCTGGCTTCTCTGGCTGCACCAGACTGCGCAGTAGGTTATACGTTTTTGCTCCCATAACACTTAAGAATGTAGGTACTATGATATCCTCTTCAATCTTATTAGCAAGTGCAAAATACTCAAACCTTTCGGTGTAAGAACTCCATTGTTCCGTCTCCTCGAATGGTCCAATATGTCCAAACAGTGCAGCCATCTTCCTGCAATTAGTCCTGTCCTTGTTTCGTTTGAGTTACTGTCTTTGGATCTGGCACCATCTGCCCCTCCTCATTTACTCAGCCTCCTTCCCATCGCGGAGATTTCACCTTTTCTCCGTCTCCATACGCCGCCCGCAACAGTGTCAACACAGCAGTATGCACCGTTGCCAAGTTACCGCAGCCCCGACGTCGCGCTGCACACTCGCGAAAACAAACAAACACGTCAGATGCGGACTATTGCCGACAATAACAAACACAACGTGAGATCCGTATTATCCTCGTCGCCAGTTTTGTTGTATACTCATCTGGTTATTTAGTATAACATATAATAATGAGGAGACACGAGACACGGGTAAATTCCAGTTGACAGCTCTTTAGTGGAAAACTCAACACAGGTGATTACAATCACGGCAGTACTTATTAGCAGGGGGCGTGACGTTATCTAATAAGGGGCAACTTAGAATGTCAATACACAACAGTACCCATTCTGCAATCTGTTAATAAAGTTTTCAATCAATCAATCAATCAATCAATCAAACAAAGGTATGTCCCATTGTATACCAATCAATGGGATATATTGCATGTTGACCTGCATTCTTTCAAATGTATATAATTAATCATTAAAACAGATGTGTAACAAATAAGAAATACAAATTCCACAGAAGGCATTAAATAATTATTATTTTCAATCATTTCACAATAATTGCATAATTGTGTTTGAATATCTGAGTAATTAAAGTAATTATACATTTGTCCAAAATAGCTGGTTCAGATGGTTAAGCAGCTGCCCTGTGATCAGATGAATCCATATTATTTATTTTTCCGACATCAAATAACGTAATTTCTTATCGTACAAATATTGTCATATTTATTTTAATTATGATTATGTAATTAATTCCAAGGAGGCCTGTAGCGTTGACGTGAAGGAATCACTATGAGAACACAGTCTGTCAAGTTAATACAATTTTAAATTAGTCAATCAATCATAAGACTGCTCCTCAGCACTCTTAAATCTGCTCTCAGCCACGATAAAATCTGATCTCAGGAAAATTTGGGGATTCGCGCTCCCAGCCCTAATATGTCTTAAATGGGCCGAAATCTGGCTAAGACGACATTTTTGGTCGTAAATTCGTTCGGGAATGAGACCCAATGTCTGTTATTGTTTGAACTTACTGTATTAGACAAGGAAAACAATCATTTAAATTTGATTTTTACAGGTTTTTAGTGAAGTAGACACTGCAATTGACCATCAATTTAGCTTAGCACATGTACATGTTGAACATGGAACTATTATGACACTGCAATAATTTTTTTTAACCCTGGCCTTTTAGATTATGCTTTTTAGGCAAATTTTTACTCACTTTTTTGTTGGCGGAATTTTGAATTTTGTTTCTGATTGAATTACAGATTGGAGCTTTAATAAGCCAATAAAGTATAGCCCGTATTGTCACCAGCAGCGCATAACTGACAGTCAGGGCTGGAGATTAACTTTTTGGCTCACCAGCCACTGTGGCACACACACACACACCAGTGGAGGTTTCTCTATGACAACACGTGAAACACAAATTCACTCATAATTCATAATTATTATTAATTTACATATATATATATATATATATATATATATATATATATATATATATATATATATATATATATATATATATATATATATATATATATATATATATATATATATATATATATATATTTTTTCTTTTTTTGTATTATTATTTTTTTTTAGAAATGTTTTCCTCTGTAAAAAAAATGCCAGTGAATTTTTTTCTTCTTCAAAAATTGCCAAAATTGCCAGCTCTGAGCAAATATTGTCATATTTATTTTAATTATGATTATGTAATTAATTCCAAGGAGGCCTGTAGCGTTGACGTGAAGGAATCACTATGAGAACACAGTCTGTCAAGTTAATACAATTTTAAATTAGTCAATCAATCATAAGACTGCTCCTCAGCACTCTTAAATTTGCTCTCAGCCACGATCAAATCTGATCTCAGGAAAATTTGGGGATTCGCGCTCCCAGCCCTAATATGTCTTAAATGGGCCGAAATCTGGCTAAGACGACATTTTTGGTCGTAAATTCGTTCGGGAATGAGACCCAATGTCTGTTATTGTTTGAACTTACTGTATTAGACAAGGAAAACAATCATTTAAATTTGATTTTTACAGGTTTTTAGTGAAGTAGACACTGCAATTGACCATCAATTTAGCTTAGCACATGTACATGTTGAACATGGAACTATTATGACACTGCAATAATTTTTTTTAACCCTGGCCTTTTAGATTATGCTTTTTAGGCACATTTTTACTCACTTTTTTGTTGGCGGAATTTTGAATTTTGTTTCTGATTGAATTACAGATTGGAGCTTTAATAAGCCAATAAAGTATAGCCCGTATTGTCACCAGCAGCGCATAACTGACAGTCAGGGCTGGAGATTAACTTTTTGGCTCACCAGCCACTGTGGCACACACACACACACCAGTGGAGGTTTCTCTATGACAACACGTGAAACACAAATTCACTCATAATTCATAATTATTATTAATTTACATATATATATATATATATATATATATATATATATATATATATATATATATATATATATATATATATATATATATATATTTTTTTCTTTTTTTGTATTATTATTTTTTTTTAGAAATGTTTTCCTCTGTAAAAAAAATGCCAGTGAATTTTTTTCTTCTTCAAAAATTGCCAAAATTGCCAGCTCTGAGCAAATATTGTCATATTTATTTTAATTATGATTATGTAATTAATTCCAAGGAGGCCTGTAGCGTTGACGTGAAGGAATCACTATGAGAACACAGTCTGTCAAGTTAATACAATTTTAAATTAGTCAATCAATCATAAGACTGCTCCTCAGCACTCTTAAATTTGCTCTCAGCCACGATCAAATCTGATCTCAGGAAAATTTGGGGATTCGCGCTCCCAGCCCTAATATGTCTTAAATGGGCCGAAATCTGGCTAAGACGACATTTTTGGTCGTAAATTCGTTCGGGAATGAGACCCAATGTCTGTTATTGTTTGAACTTACTGTATTAGACAAGGAAAACAATCATTTAAATTTGATTTTTACAGGTTTTTAGTGAAGTAGACACTGCAATTGACCATCAATTTAGCTTAGCACATGTACATGTTGAACATGGAACTATTATGACACTGCAATAATTTTTTTTAACCCTGGCCTTTTAGATTATGCTTTTTAGGCAAATTTTTACTCACTTTTTTGTTGGCGGAATTTTGAATTTTGTTTCTGATTGAATTACAGATTGGAGCTTTAATAAGCCAATAAAGTATAGCCCGTATTGTCACCAGCAGCGCATAACTGACAGTCAGGGCTGGAGATTAACTTTTTGGCTCACCAGCCACTGTGGCACACACACACACACACCAGTGGAGGTTTCTCTATGACAACACGTGAAACACAAATTCACTCATAATTCATAATTATTATTAATTTACATATATATATATATATATATATATATAATTTTTTTCTTTTTTTGTATTATTATTTTTTTTTAGAAATGTTTTCCTCTGTAAAAAAATGCCAGTGAATTTTTTTCTTCTTCAAAAATTGCCAAAATTGCCAGCTCTGAGCAAATATTGTCATATTTATTTTAATTATGATTATGTAATTAATTCCAAGGAGGCCTGTAGCGTTGACGTGAAGGAATCACTATGAGAACACAGTCTGTCAAGTTAATACAATTTTAAATTAGTCAATCAATCATAAGACTGCTCCTCAGCACTCTTAAATTTGCTCTCAGCCACGATCAAATCTGATCTCAGGAAAATTTGGGGATTCGCGCTCCCAGCCCTAATATGTCTTAAATGGGCCGAAATCTGGCTAAGACGACATTTTTGGTCGTAAATTCGTTCGGGAATGAGACCCAATGTCTGTTGAACTTACTGTATTAGACAAGGAAAACAATCATTTAAATTTGATTTTTACAGGTTTTTAGTGAAATAGACACTGCAATTGACCATCAATTTAGCTTAGCACATGTACATGTTGAACATGGAACTATTATGCCACTGCAATAATTTTTTTTAAACCTGGCCTGGATTATGCTTTTTAGGCAAATTTTTACTAACTTTTTTGTTGGCGGAATTTTGACCTTAGTGGTTGACCTTGAAGCAGGTAGGATTCTACTTGTGTTTACTTCCTCAATAACTCCCACTAGGGGTGTAAAAAGGTACACGTATCCATTCCGAACTGAACCGTTTCAGTGTGTACCGTACCGTACCGAGCGGCTGTGTAGTGTACCGAACAAATACAACGGTATGTTAACCACTAACTAACTGGGGGCTGTTTTTTGCACAATCTAATATAATTATTATTATAATTTTTTTTTTTTTACAAATTGATTATTAATTTCAATATAGAATATTCGTTGACAGCCCTACAAGTACAATTAGTTACTGCACACTACATCACCCCTGAGTGGAACATGGAAAGCCAAACTTTCCCCCACTGTACCGAAAACCCATACCGATATGAAAGATTAAAAAAAACATCAAAAGATCAAAGATGGCCAAAAACCAGGAAATGGGGCTACTCCAAGCAAATAATAAATACAATATGACTGGGGAAACAATGTAGCACATTAGAAGATGTTTTAGACATCTAAAACAATAATAATTTACAACATTCAAATGTACTTTGTATTACAATGCAAATTGTAAAAGCTGAGAAAAAAAAGGTTAAACCAGGCGGCTGAACTGCCCATTTAGAGTCACTGTCAACATAGGCTAATACAAAACAGTAAAACTAAAACATATTATAAACATATATGTATGCACGTGTGTATGTATACAGTATATATTTTATCCACCTCTTTTCAGTAGTAATACAGGCATACAAGCTACAATCTTGTTGATTAACATGTATTTGAATATTCATGTTTTTACATATAAAACCGTTTGTCCACATTGTGTTTTAGTCATTATAAAGCAAGTGTATATCTTCTATGCTAGTGTGGGAGAATAAATATGTCAGCCTGATAAGAATTCACATAAAATGTGTCATTACCCTGATTGGGCAGATCAGACACCTGATTGACGTGTATGAGTTTGTATTCATATGATATATATATTTTTTCATTGAGAAATATATTTTCTGAAAATATTTTCCTGATCTGCCCTATGAGAATATACAGTAGGCCTACCAACATAAACAAAATTTGTACAGCCACAAAACACAAAGTCCAATTACAAATTCAGATATAATGTTATAGTCTGTTACGTTCTGGACACCGACCTCGGTCGGTGACCACCCACATTCCTGGCATATGTCACTGGGCTTGTCACCTGTCATTTCCCTGTCAATTAGTGCTGTCACTTAGGGGTGGTTCCTGATTGGCTGTCACGGGGGTGTGTGTGGAATGTTGGTATTTGGTGTCTATGTAACATACCTCTCTTCTGCTTGTCCATTGTCAGGTCTTCACTAATTGCGTTCGGGGATAACGCGGACGGTTCTACTCTGGACCTCCAATAAGCTCCCATTTACCTTATTTTCCACTTGTGCTATTAGCACTTGTTCTCTCTTAGAATTTACTCTGTGTTCTTACTATTAAAGTCGAACCTGTTCAAGAGTAAACACTCTCTGTCTCTGTGATTGCCTTCACCCATTGGAATTCACCTACCTGCATTCTGACAGAAGACCTGACCATCAGAATTCCATGGAGGCCATCATGGAGATGCTCCGGACGCAGGGAGCAGCCCAGACACGGATGGAGGAACATCAGCAGCTGGTCAGCGCCGAGTTAATCCGACTCAATGGGGTCGTCGGATCATCCCAAGCTGTGGCGCAGTCGGCGTTGGCCACAGCCCGACAAGCCCAAGAAGGAGTGGCTGGTGTTCAGTCGGCGGCGGGAGAAGCAGCGCTCCACGCAGAGGAGAGTCGGGGGGTGTTCGGGGTCCAGGAGCGGTCCCGCGAACCACATCTGCAGGCGCCCGCTCGCTATGACGGATCACCGGATGGTTGTCGGGAATTCATCACCCAGTGTCTACTCATTTTCCGGCTGCAACCACGATCATTTCCATCGGAGACAGCGCAGGTAGCGTATATTATCACACTGCTCACCGGTCAAGCTCTCTCCTGGGCTACGGCGGAATTAGAGGCAGGGGCGATAATCTGCGACAGTCTGGACGCCTTTACCCGGGAATTGAGAAGAGTATTCGATACTTCCCGGGTACCCTCGATCTTCGAGGCTGGTGGTCGTCTTCTCGACTGCCGGCAGGGCCTCCGCGCGGTCGCAGCTTATGCTATCAATTTTCGGATCTTGGCTCGGGAGACAGCTTGGGCGGAGAACGTCTGCGTGGTTCTGTTCGTCAGGGGACTCTCAGCGCGGATGCGAGATGCGCTCTCCGCGCGTGAGATCCCCGAGCAGCTGGAAGTGCTGATCAACACCACCATCAAGATGGACAATCGGCACCGGGAGAGGGAGAAGGAGCATGTCAACAACACCCAGCCCCAGGTATGTTTTCCTTCTTCTCCTGGTGTTGATAATTCCATGCATTACACGAGTGGGCCACTGGGTGATGAATCCATGCAGCTTGGAGCGCTGTCGCTCTCGGACGACGAGAGGCAGCGCTTCATCAAAGAGCGACGCTGCTTCCGGTGCGGCCGCACCGGTCACCGCTTCGGCAGCTGTCGGGTCCAGGCTGTATCGGCTCGGCGCCAATCGGGGATGGAAGGTGCGCCGTCGGGCTTCGAAAAGGCGCCAGCAGGTGGGCTCATTCCTGCCAAAACCACGGATTCTCGTACATTTTTTGAGGTGGCGATCAACTGTGGGGGTGACATTAGGGGAACTAAGGCTCTCATTGACTCAGGGGCGGCGGGCAATTTTATTCACGTGGGATTGGTGAAGGAGTGGGGGACCCCAGTGGAGGATTTAGGGGTTCCCTTACCAGTTTATGCCCTGGACGGTCGGCCTCTGGGCAGTGGGAGCGTCACCCAGCGCACAGTTCCCTTACACATCCGGGTGGAGGGTGGGGAGTGGGAATGGTTTACATTTTTTTTCATCTTTTCCCCCTATTCTGTCATGGTGTTGGGTCATCCCTGGTTGTCGTCATGTGTTCGTGTCATTAATTGGAGCACGGGCGAACTCTCAACGGCGGCCGACGTCAAGTCGATCGTCAGCGGGAGTTTGCCCAAACCCTTGTCCCCCCCCCCCTCTTCTCTTTTGTCTCCTCCCTCTTTCTCCAGGATGGTGGGGAGCGTGGCAGATTCTGATCTACCCTCTAATCCCGATTTAATAGGGGTGCCTGAGATCTATTGGGACCTGGCGGACGTTTTTAGCAAGACGCGTGCTAAAGCACTTCCGCCTCATAGATCATACGACTGTCCCATTAATCTTCTACCCGGTACCTCCCCGCCTCGCGGGCGAATGTTCTCTCTCTTACGCCCCGAAACCTTGGCCATGAACACCTACATAGAGGAGGCATTGCTTGCGGGGCACATACGCCCTTCCACTTCCCCTGCCGGCGCTGGCTTCTTCTTTGTTGATAAAAAGGATGGGGATCAGCGCCCATGCATTGATTATAGGGGATTGAATGACGTTTCCATCAAGAACCGATATCCTTTACCCCTCATGGACACGGCCTTTGAGTGCTTACAGGGGGCACAGGTCTTTTCTAAACTTGACTTACGTAATGCATACAACCTGGTCAGGATTAGAGAGGGAGACGAGTGGAAGACTGCATTTAACACACCCAATGGGCACTATGAGTATTTGGTCATGCCCTTTGGTTTGGCTAATGCTCCGGCAGTCTTCCAAGCCCTGGTTAACGACGTGCTGCGAGACTTGATTGGGGTGTCGGTGTTTGTCTACTTAGATGATATCCTGATTTTTTCTCGCGATATGGTGCAACACCAAATGCACGTTCGGGAGGTGCTAGACCGTCTCCTCAAGCATCAACTATTCGTTAAGGCTGAGAAGTGTGTGTTTCACACGGACACCGTGTCCTTCCTGGGCTTTGTGTTGACGAAGGGCGATCTGCGCATGGATCCAGCCAAGGTGAGTGCAGTTTTGGACTGGCCACGGCCTTCGTCGCTCAAGGGGTTACAACGGTTTTTGGGCTTTGCAAATTTTTACAGGCGCTTTATTCGCGATTTTAGCGCCTTAGCCAATCCCTTAACAGCTTTCACTAAGGCCTCTCTCCCTGGCTTTGAATGGTCGCCTAGGGCTGAGTCGGCCTTCTGCGATCTTAAACGTCGTTTTACATCCGCTCCTGTATTGATCCGCCATGACGCGGAGGTTCCGTTCATTGTGGAGGTGGATGCCTCTGACGTCGCGGTGGGGGGGGGGTGCTCTCTCAGAGATGCTTAAAGGATGGGAAAGTGCACCCGTGTGCTTTTTTTTCTCGCCGTCTGTCACCAGCCGAGCGTAATTACGACGTGGGTAATCGGGAGTTATTGGCGATCAAATTGGCACTGGAGGAGTGGAGACATTGGTTAGAGGGGGCGGCACATCCTTTCATTATTTGGACTGATCATAAGAACTTGGCTTACATCCAAGGGGCTAAACGCCTTAACGCTCGCCAGGCCAGGTGGACGTTGTTCTTCACACGATTTCGATATACCATCTCCTATAGACCCGGCTCCAAGAATATCAAACCTGACGCGTTGTCGCGCCAGTTTGATCTTCCTGGTCGGGAGGAGCAGCCCCATCCCATTATTCCACCGGCCTTGATTTTGGCACCCGTGTCTTGGGGCATAGAGAAGGTGGTAAGGTCGGCGCTAACGCGGGAGCCCGATCCTGGTGGGGGTCCTCCGGGACGGTCGTATGTTCCCAAGGTGGCGCGCTCACGCTTGCTACAGTGGGCACATGCGTCATCCCTCACCAGCCACCCAGGGGCAACCAGGACCCTGGAATTTATCCGTAGGAGGTTCTGGTGGCCGACAGTGGAGGGGGATACGCGTTCCTTTGTGGCGGCCTGTCCGGTGTGCGCACGTAGTAAGACCTCTCGACGGGCACCGGCGGGTCTCCTCCGACCACTTCCTATTCCTAAACGACCCTGGTCACACATATCTCTGGACTTTATTTCTGGTCTTCCCCTTTCGGACGGATTCACCACCATCTTGGTGGTGGTGGATCGGTTCTCTAAGGCGGCTCACTTTGTCCCTCTCCCCAAGCTTCCTTCGGCCCGGGAGACTGCTGATTTAATTATACAGCATGTCTTTCGGGTCCACGGGCTGCCAGTAGATATCGTGTCGGACCGGGGTCCTCAGTTCCGGCCTCGGCGCCTCTGTCAGTCTGTCGTCTGGGTTCCATCCACAGTCGAACGGGCAGACGGAGAGGGTCAACCAGGATTTGGAGGGGGTCTTGAGATGTTACGTTGCCGGTAGTCCGGCAACGTGGAGTAGGAGGTTGGCTTGGGCTGAGTATGCGCATAATACCCTTCTCTCCTCTTCTACCGGTATGTCTCCCTTTCAGTGCCAGTATGGTTTTCAACCTCCTCTGTTTCCCGAGCAGGAGCAGGAGGCGGAGGTGCCCTCGGCCCAGGCACATGTGGCTCGCTGTCGCAGGACGTGGAAACAGGTTCGGAAGGCGCTACAGAAGGTTTTGGTTAGTACCCAACGGCAGGCTAACCGTAAGCGTCGTCCGGCTCCAGTTTACCGTCCAGGGCAGCGGGTTTGGCTTTCCACCCGGGATCTCCCTCTCCGGGTGGAATCCAAGAAGCTGGCTCCTCGCTTTATAGGACCATTTAAAGTGATTCATCGGGTTAATCCAGTGGCTTACAAGCTACGACTTCCGAGCTCTATGAGGGTTCATCCGACGTTTCATGTGTCCCTGTTGAAGCCATTCCTCTCATCGCCCTTGGCCCCGCCACTGCCTGTGGTTCCTCCGCCCCGGTTTATTGGCGGTCAACCCATTTACACGGTGCGGAGGATACTGGGTTGTAGGCGGAGGGGTAGGGGGTTTCAGTTCTTGGTGGATTGGGAGGGGTACGGGATAGAAGAGCGTTCTTGGGTGCCTCAAAGGGATATTTTAGATCCCAGCCTGATCGTTGATTTCCGGCGGCTGAATCCCGAGGCTCCTAGGTGAACGTCTGGTGCCGTTCGTCGGGGGAGGGTACTGTTACGTTCTGGACACCGACCTCGGTCGGTGACCACCCACATTCCTGGCATATGTCACTGGGCTTGTCACCTGTCATTTCCCTGTCAATTAGTGCTGTCACTTAGGGGTGGTTCCTGATTGGCTGTCACGGGGGTGTGTGTGGAATGTTGGTATTTGGTGTCTATGTAACATACCTCTCTTCTGCTTGTCCATTGTCAGGTCTTCACTAATTGCGTTCGGGGATAACGCGGACGGTTCTACTCTGGACCTCCAATAAGCTCCCATTTACCTTATTTTCCACTTGTGCTATTAGCACTTGTTC